>NW_027440404.1:0-110570 GCF_031893055.1 Leptodactylus fuscus
TCTGTGTAATGTGTATGGGGGTGTCTCTGTGTAATGTGTATGGGGGTGTCTCTGTGTAATGTGTATGTGGGTGTCTATCTAATGTGTATGGGGTGTCTCTGTGTAATGTGTATGGGGGTGTCTCTGTGTAATGTGTATGGGGGTGTCTCTGTGTAATGTGTATGGGGGTGTCTATCTAATGTGTATGGGGGTGTCTCTGTGTAATGTGTATGGGGTGTCTCTGTGTAATGTGTATGGGGGTGTCTCTGTGTAATGTGTATGTGGGTGTCTCTGTGTAATGTGTATGTGGGTGTCTATCTAATGTGTATGGGGGTGTCTCTGTGTAATGTGTATGGGGGTGTCTCTGTGTAATGTGTATGTGGGTGTCTATCTAATGTGTATGGGGTGTCTCTGTGTAATGTGTATGGGGTGTCTCTGTCTAATGTGTATGGGGGTGTCTCTGTGTAATGTGTATGGGGGTGTCTCTGTGTAATGTGTATGGGGTGTCTATCTAATGTGTATGGGGGTGTCTCTGTGTAATGTGTATGTGGGTGTCTATCTAATGTGTATGGGGGTGTCTCTGTGTAATGTGTTTGGGGGTGTCCCTGTGTAATGTGTATGGGGGTGTCTCTGTGTAATGTGTATGGGGTGTCTCTGTCTAATGTGTATGGGGGTGTCTCTGTGTAATGTGTATGGGGGTGTCTCTGTGTAATGTGTATGGGGTGTCTATCTAATGTGTATGGGGGTGTCTCTGTGTAATGTGTATGTGGGTGTCTATCTAATGTGTATGGGGGTGTCTCTGTGTAATGTGTTTGGGGGTGTCCCTGTGTAATGTGTATGGGGGTGTCTCTGTGTAATGTGTATGGGGGTGTCTCTGTGTAATGTGTATGGGGTGTCTCTGTGTAATGTGTATGGGGGTGTCTCTGTGTAATGTGTATGGGGTGTCTATCTAATGTGTATGGGGGTGTCTCTGTCTAATGTGTATGGGGGTGTCTCTGTGTAATGTGTATGGGGGTGTCTCTGTGTAATGTGTATGGGGTGTCTATCTAATGTGTATGGGGGTGTCTCTGTGTAATGTGTATGGGGGTGTCTCTGTGTAATGTGTATGGGGGTGTCTCTGTGTAATGTGTATGGGGGTGTCTCTGTGTAATGTGTATGGGGGTGTCTATCTAATGTGTATGGGGGTGTCTATCTAATGTGTATGGGGGTGTCTCTGTGTAATGTGTATGGGGGTGTCTCTGTGTAATGTGTATGGGGGTGTCTGTCTAATGTGTATGGGGTGTCTCTGTGTAATGTGTATGGGGGTGTCTATCTAATGTGTATGGGGGTGTCTCTGTGTAATGTGTATGGGGGTGTCTCTGTGTAATGTGTATGGGGGTGTCTGTCTAATGTGTATGGGGTGTCTCTGTGTAATGTGTATGGGGGTGTCTATCTAATGTGTATGGGGTGTCTCTGTGTAATGTGTATGGGGGTGTCTATCTAATGTGTATGGGGGTGTCTCTGTGTAATGTGTATGTGGGTGTCTCTCTGTAATGTGTATGGGGTGTCTCTGTGTAATGTGTATGGGGGTGTCTCTGTGTAATGTGTATGGGGTGTCTCTGTGTAATGTGTATGGGGGTGTCTCTGTGTAATGTGTATGGGGGTGTCTCTGTGTAATGTGTATGGGGTGTCTCTGTGTAATGTGTATGTGGGTGTCTCTGTGTAATGTGTATGGGGGTGTCTATCTAATGTGTATGGGGGTGTCTCTGTGTAATGTGTATGGGGGTGTCTCTGTGTAATGTGTATGGGGGTGTCTCTGTGTAATGTGTATGGGGGTGTCTATCTAATGTGTATGGGGGTGTCTCTGTGTAATGTGTATGGGGGTGTCTCTGTGTAATGTGTATGGGGGTGTCTCTGTGTAATGTGTATGGGGGTGTCTCTGTGTAATGTGTATGGGGGTGTCTCTGTGTAATGTGTATGGGGGTGTCTATCTAATGTGTATGGGGGTGTCTCTGTGTAATGTGCATGGGGGTGTCTCTGTCTAATGTGTATGGGGTGTCTCTGTAATGTGTATGGGGTGTCTCTGTGTAATGTGTATGGGGTGTCTCTGTGTAATGTGTATGGGGGTGTCTCTGTGTAATGTGTATGGGGGTGTCTCTGTGTAATGTGTATGGGGGTGTCCCTGTGTAATGTGTATGGGGTGTCTCTGTGTAATGTGTATGGGGGTGTCAGTCTAATGTGTATGGGGGTGTCTCTGTGTAATGTGTTTGGGGGTGTCCCTGTGTAATGTGTATGGGGGTGTCTCTGTGTAATGTGTATGGGGGTGTCTCTGTGTAATGTGTATGGGGGTGTCCCTGTGTAATGTGTATGGGGGTGTCTCTGTGTAATGTGTATGGGGTGTCTCTGTGTAATGTGTATGGGGGTGTCTATCTAATGTGTATGGGGGTGTCTCTGTGTAATGTGTATGGGGGTGTCAGTCTAATGTGTATGGGGGTGTCTCTGTGTAATGTGTTTGGGGGTGTCCCTGTGTAATGTGTATGGGGGTGTCTCTGTGTAATGTGTATGGGGTGTCTCTGTGTAATGTGTATGGGGGTGTCTATCTAATGTGTATGGGGGTGTCTCTGTGTAATGTGTATGGGGGTGTCTCTGTGTAATGTGTATTTGGGTGTCTCTGTGTAATGTGTATGGGGGTGTCTCTGTGTAATGTGTATGGGGTGTCTCTGTCTAATGTGTATGGGGGTGTCTCTGTGTAATGTGTATGGGGTGTCTCTGTGTAATGTGTATGGGGTGTCTCTGTGTAATGTGTATGGGGGTGTCCCTGTGTAATGTGTATGGGGGTGTCTCTGTGTAATGTGTATGGGGTGTCTCTGTGTAATGTGTATGGGGTGTCTCTGTGTAATGTGCATGGGGGTGTCTCTGTGTAATGTGTATGTGGGTGTCTATCTAATGTGTATGGGGGTGTCAGTCTAATGTGTATGGGGTGTCTCTGTGTAATGTGTATGGGGTGTCTCTGTGTAATGTGCATGGGGGTGTCTCTGTGTAATGTGTATGTGGGTGTCTATCTAATGTGTATGGGGGTGTCAGTCTAATGTGTATGGGGTGTCTCTGTGTAATGTGTATGGGGGTGTCTCTGTGTAATGTGTATGGGGTGTCTATCTAATGTGTATGGGGGTGTCTCTGTGTAATGTGTATGGGGGTGTCTCTGTGTAATGTGTATGGGGTGTCTCTGTGTAATGTGCATGGGGGTGTCTCTGTGTAATGTGTATGTGGGTGTCTATCTAATGTGTATGGGGGTGTCAGTCTAATGTGTATGGGGTGTCTCTGTGTAATGTGTATGGGGGTGTCTCTGTGTAATGTGTATGGGGGTGTCTCTGTGTAATGTGTATGGGGGTGTCTCTGTGTAATGTGTATGGGGGTGTCTCTGTGTAATGTGTATGGGGGTGTCTGTCTAATGTGTATGGGGGTGTCTCTGTGTAATGTGTATGGGGGTGTCTCTGTGTAATGTGTATGGGGGTGTCTCTGTGTAATGTGTATGGGGGTGTCTCTGTGTAATGTGTATCGGGGTGTCTCTGTGTAATGTGTATGGGGGTGTCTCTGTGTAATGTGTATGGGGGTGTCTCTGTGTAATGTGTATGGGGGTGTCTCTGTGTAATGTGTATGGGGGTGTCTCTGTGTAATGTGTATGGGGGTGTCTCTGTGTAATGTGTATGGGGGTGTCTCTGTGTAATGTGTATGGGGGTGTCTCTGTGTAATGTGTATGGGGGTGTCTCTGTGTAATGTGTATGGGGGTGTCTCTGTGTAATGTGTATGGGGGTGTCTCTGTGTAATGTGTATGGGGTGTCTCTGTGTAATGTGTATGGGGGTGTCTATCTAATGTGTATGGGGGTGTCTCTGTGTAATGTGTATGGGGGTGTCTATCTAATGTGTATGGGGTGTCTCTGTGTAATGTGTATGGGGTGTCTCTGTGTAATGTGTATGGGGGTGTCTCTGTGTAATGTGTATGGGGGTGTCTCTGTGTAATGTGTATGGGGGTGTCTCTGTGTAATGTGTATGGGGGTGTCTCTGTGTAATGTGTATGGGGTGTCTCTGTGTAATGTGTATGGGGTGTCTCTGTGTAATGTGTATGGGGGTGTCTCTGTGTAATGTGTATGGGGGTGTCTCTGTGTAATGTGTATGGGGGTGTCTCTGTGTAATGTGTATGGGGGTGTCTCTGTGTAATGTGTATGGGGTGTCTCTGTGTAATGTGTATGGGGTGTCTCTGTGTAATGTGTATGGGGTGTCTCTGTGTAATGTGTATGGGGTGTCTCTGTGTAATGTGTATGGGGTGTCTCTGTGTAATGTGTATGGGGGTGTCTCTGTGTAATGTGTATGGGGGTGTCTCTGTGTAATGTGTATGGGGGTGTCTCTGTGTAATGTGTATGGGGGTGTCTCTGTGTAATGTGTATGGGGTGTCTCTGTGTAATGTGTATGGGGGTGTCTCTGTGTAATGTGTATGGGGTGTCTCTGTGTAATGTGTATGGGGTGTCTCTGTGTAATGTGCATGGGGGTGTCTCTCTGTAATGTGTATGGGGGTGTCTGTCTAATGTGTATGGGGGTGTCTCTGTGTAATGTGTATGGGGTGTCTCTGTGTAATGTGTATGGGGGTGTCTCTGTGTAATGTGTATGGGGGTGTCTCTGTGTAATGTGTATGGGGTGTCTCTGTGTAATGTGTATGGGGGTGTCTCTGTGTAATGTGTATGGGGGTGTCTCTGTGTAATGTGTATGGGGTGTCTCTGTGTAATGTGTATGGGGGTGTCTCTGTGTAATGTGTATGGGGGTGTCTCTGTGTAATGTGTATGGGGGTGTCTCTGTGTAATGTGTATGGGGGTGTCTCTGTGTAATGTGTATGGGGGTGTCTCTGTGTAATGTGTATGGGGGTGTCTCTGTGTAATGTGTATGGGGGTGTCTCTGTGTAATGTGTATGGGGGTGTCCCTGTGTAATGTGTATGGGGGTGTCTCTGTAATGTGCATGGGGGTGTCTCTGTGTAATGTGTATGGGGGTGTCTCTGTGTAATGTGTATGGGGTGTCTCTGTGTAATGTGTATGGGGGTGTCTCTGTGTAATGTGCATGGGGGTGTCTCTCTGTAATGTGTATGGGGGTGTCTGTCTAATGTGTATGGGGGTGTCTCTGTGTAATGTGTATGGGGTGTCTCTGTGTAATGTGTATGGGGTGTCTCTGTGTAATGTGTATGGGGGTGTCTCTGTGTAATGTGTATGGGGGTGTCTCTGTGTAATGTGTATGGGGTGTCTCTGTGTAATGTGCATGGGGGTGTCTCTCTGTAATGTGTATGGGGGTGTCTGTCTAATGTGTATGGGGGTGTCTCTGTGTAATGTGTATGGGGTGTCTCTGTGTAATGTGTATGGGGGTGTCTCTGTGTAATGTGTATGGGGTGTCTCTGTGTAATGTGTATGGGGTGTCTCTGTGTAATGTGTATGGGGTGTCTCTGTGTAATGTGTATGGGGGTGTCTCTGTGTAATGTGTATGGGGTGTCTCTGTGTAATGTGTATGGGGGTGTCTCTGTGTAATGTGTATGGGGTGTCTCTGTGTAATGTGTATGGGGTGTCTCTGTGTAATGTGTATGGGGTGTCTCTGTGTAATGTGTATGGGGGTGTCTCTGTGTAATGTGTATGGGGTGTCTCTGTGTAATGTGTATGGGGTGTCTCTGTGTAATGTGTATGGGGGTGTCTCTGTGTAATGTGTATGTGGGTGTCTATCTAATGTGTATGGGGGTGTCAGTCTAATGTGTATGGGGTGTCTCTGTGTAATGTGCATGGGGGTGTCTCTGTGTAATGTGTATGTGGGTGTCTATCTAATGTGTATGGGGGTGTCAGTCTAATGTGTATGGGGGTGTCTCTGTGTAATGTGTATGGGGGTGTCTCTGTGTAATGTGTATGGGGGTGTCTCTGTGTAATGTGTATGGGGGTGTCTCTGTGTAATGTGTATGGGGGTGTCCCTGTGTAATGTGTATGGGGTGTCTCTGTGTAATGTGTATGGGGGTGTCAGTCTAATGTGTATGGGGGTGTCTCTGTAATGTGTATGTGGGTGTCTGTCTAATGTGTATGGGGGTGTCTCTGTGTAATGTGTTTGGGGGTGTCCCTGTGTAATGTGTATGGGGGTGTCTCTGTGTAATGTGTATGGGGGTGTCTCTGTGTAATGTGTATGGGGGTGTCCCTGTGTAATGTGTATGGGGGTGTCTATCTAATGTGTATGGGGGTGTCTCTGTGTAATGTGTATGGGGGTGTCTCTGTGTAATGTGTATGGGGTTTCTCTGTCTAATGTGTATGGGGGTGTCTCTGTGTAATGTGTATGGGGTGTCTCTGTGTAATGTGTATGGGGGTGTCTCTGTCTAATGTGTATGGGGGTGTCTCTGTGTAATGTGTATGGGGTGTCTCTGTGTAATGTGTATGGGGTGTCTCTGTGTAATGTGTATGGGGGTGTCTCTGTGTAATGTGTATGGGGTGTCTCTGTGTAATGTGTATGGGGGTGTCTCTGTGTAATGTGTATGGGGTGTCTCTGTGTAATGTGTATGGGGGTGTCTCTGTGTAATGTGTATGGGGGTGTCTCTGTGTAATGTGTTTGGGGGTGTCCCTGTGTAATGTGTATGGGGGTGTCCCTGTGTAATGTGTATGGGGGTGTCTCTGTGTAATGTGTATGGGGGTGTCCCTGTGTAATGTGTATGGGGGTGTCTATCTAATGTGTATGGGGGTGTCTCTGTGTAATGTGTATGGGGGTGTCTCTGTGTAATGTGTATGGGGTGTCTCTGTCTAATGTGTATGGGGGTGTCTCTGTGTAATGTGTATGGGGTGTCTCTGTGTAATGTGTATGGGGGTGTCTCTGTCTAATGTGTATGGGGTGTCTCTGTGTAATGTGTATGGGGTGTCTCTGTGTAATGTGTATGGGGTGTCTCTGTGTAATGTGTATGGGGGTGTCTCTGTGTAATGTGTATGTGGGTGTCTATCTAATGTGTATGGGGGTGTCAGTCTAATGTGTATGGGGGTGTCTCTGTGTAATGTGTATGGGGGTGTCCCTGTGTAATGTGTATGGGGGTGTCCCTGTGTAATGTGTATGGGGGTGTCTATCTAATGTGTATGGGGGTGTCTCTGTGTAATGTGTATGGGGGTGTCTCTGTGTAATGTGTATGGGGTGTCTCTGTCTAATGTGTATGGGGGTGTCTCTGTGTAATGTGTATGGGGTGTCTCTGTGTAATGTGTATGGGGGTGTCTCTGTCTAATGTGTATGGGGTGTCTCTGTGTAATGTGTATGGGGTGTCTCTGTGTAATGTGTATGGGGTGTCTCTGTGTAATGTGCATGGGGGTGTCTCTGTGTAATGTGTATGTGGGTGTCTATCTAATGTGTATGGGGGTGTCAGTCTAATGTGTATGGGGGTGTCTCTGTGTAATGTGTATGGGGGTGTCTCTGTGTAATGTGTATGGGGGTGTCTCTGTGTAATGTGTATGGGGGTGTCTCTGTGTAATGTGTATGGGGGTGTCTCTGTGTAATGTGTATGGGGGTGTCTCTGTGTAATGTGTATGGGGGTGTCTCTGTGTAATGTGTATGGGGGTGTCTCTGTGTAATGTGTATGGGGGTGTCTCTGTGTAATGTGTATGGGGGTGTCTCTGTGTAATGTGTATGGGGTGTCTCTGTGTAATGTGTATGGGGGTGTCTCTGTGTAATGTGTATGGGGGTGTCTCTGTGTAATGTGTATGGGGTGTCTCTGTGTAATGTGTATGAGGGTGTCTCTGTGTAATGTGTATGGGGGTGTCTCTGTGTAATGTGTATGGGGGTGTCTCTGTGTAATGTGTATGGGGGTGTCTCTGTGTAATGTGCATGGGGGTGTCTCTCTGTAATGTGTATGGGGGTGTCTCTGTGTAATGTGTATGGGGTGTCTCTGTGTAATGTGTATGGGGTGTCTCTGTGTAATGTGTATGGGGGTGTCTCTGTGTAATGTGTATGGGGTGTCTCTGTGTAATGTGTATGAGGGTGTCTCTGTGTAATGTGTATGGGGGTGTCTCTGTGTAATGTGTATGGGGGTGTCTCTGTGTAATGTGTATGAGGGTGTCTCTGTGTAATGTGTATGGGGGTGTCTCTGTGTAATGTGTATGGGGGTGTCTCTGTGTAATGTGTATGGGGGTGTCTCTGTGTAATGTGTATGGGGGTGTCTCTGTGTAATGTGTATGGGGTGTCTCTGTGTAATGTGTATGGGGGTGTCTCTGTGTAATGTGCATGGGGGTGTCTCTGTGTAATGTGTATGGGGGTGTCTCTGTGTAATGTGCATGGGGGTGTCTCTCTGTAATGTGTATGGGGGTGTCTCTGTGTAATGTGTATGGGGTGTCTCTGTGTAATGTGTATGGGGGTGTCTATCTAATGTGTATGGGGGTGTCTCTGTGTAATGTGTATGGGGGTGTCTATCTAATGTGTATGGGGGTGTCTCTGTGTAATGTGTATGGGGGTGTCTCTGTGTAATGTGTATGGGGGTGTCTCTGTGTAATGTGTATGGGGGTGTCTCTGTGTAATGTGTATGGGGGTGTCTCTGTGTAATGTGTATGGGGGTGTCTCTGTGTAATGTGTATGGGGGTGTCTCTGTGTAATGTGTATGGGGTGTCTCTGTGTAATGTGTATGGGGGTGTCTCTGTGTAATGTGTATGGGGTGTCTCTGTGTAATGTGCATGGGGGTGTCTCTCTGTAATGTGTATGGGGGTGTCTGTCTAATGTGTATGGGGGTGTCTCTGTGTAATGTGTATGGGGTGTCTCTGTGTAATGTGTATGGGGTGTCTCTGTGTAATGTGTATGGGGGTGTCTGTCTAATGTGTATGGGGGTGTCTCTGTGTAATGTGTATGGGGGTGTCTCTGTGTAATGTGTATGGGGTGTCTCTGTGTAATGTGTATGGGGTGTCTCTGTGTAATGTGTATGGGGGTGTCTCTGTGTAATGTGTATGGGGGTGTCTCTGTGTAATGTGTATGGGGGTGTCTCTGTGTAATGTGTATGGGGGTGTCTCTGTGTAATGTGTATGGGGGTGTCCCTGTGTAATGTGTATGGGGGTGTCTATCTAATGTGTATGGGGGTGTCTCTGTGTAATGTGTATGGGGGTGTCTCTGTGTAATGTGTATGGGGGTGTCTCTGTGTAATGTGCATGGGGGTGTCTCTGTAATGTGTATGGGGTGTCTCTGTGTAATGTGTATGGGGTGTCTCTGTGTAATGTGTATGTGGGTGTCTGTCTAATGTGTATGGGGGTGTCAGTCTAATGTGTATGGGGGTGTCTCTGTGTAATGTGTATGGGGGTGTCTCTGTGTAATGTGTATGGGGGTGTCTATCTAATGTGTATGGGGGTGTCTCTGTGTAATGTGTATGGGGTGTCTCTGTGTAATGTGTATGGGGTGTCTCTGTGTAATGTGTATGGGGGTGTCTCTGTAATGTGTATGTGGGTGTCTGTCTAATGTGTATGGGGGTGTCTCTGTGTAATGTGTATGTGGGTGTCTATCTAATGTGTATGGGGGTGTCAGTCTAATGTGTATGGGGGTGTCTCTGTGTAATGTGTATGGGGTGTCTCTGTGTAATGTGTATGGGGTGTCTCTGTGTAATGTGTATGGGGGTGTCTCTGTGTAATGTGTATGGGGGTGTCTCTGTGTAATGTGTATGGGGTGTCTATCTAATGTGTATGGGGGTGTCTCTGTGTAATGTGTATGGGGGTGTCTCTGTGTAATGTGTATGGGGGTGTCTCTGTGTAATGTGTATGGGGGTGTCCCTGTGTAATGTGTATGGGGTGTCTCTGTGTAATGTGTATGGGGGTGTCAGTCTAATGTGTATGGGGGTGTCTCTGTAATGTGTATGTGGGTGTCTGTCTAATGTGTATGGGGGTGTCTCTGTGTAATGTGTTTGGGGGTGTCCCTGTGTAATGTGTATGGGGGTGTCTCTGTGTAATGTGTATGGGGGTGTCTCTGTGTAATGTGTATGGGGGTGTCTCTGTGTAATGTGTATGGGGGTGTCTCTGTGTAATGTGTATGGGGGTGTCTCTGTGTAATGTGTATGGGGTGTCTCTGTGTAATGTGTATGGGGTGTCTCTGTGTAATGTGTATGGGGGTGTCTCTGTGTAATGTGTATGGGGGTGTCTCTGTGTAATGTGTATGGGGGTGTCTCTGTGTAATGTGTATGGGGTGTCCCTGTGTAATGTGTATGGGGTGTCTCTGTGTAATGTGTATGGGGGTGTCTCTGTGTAATGTGTATGGGGGTGTCTCTGTGTAATGTGTATGGGGGTGTCTCTGTGTAATGTGTATGGGGTGTCTATCTAATGTGTATGGGGTGTCTCTGTGTAATGTGTATGGGGGTGTCTCTGTGTAATGTGTATGGGGGTGTCTCTGTGTAATGTGTATGGGGGTGTCTCTGTGTAATGTGTATGGGGGTGTCTCTGTGTAATGTGTATGGGGGTGTCTCTGTGTAATGTGTATGGGGGTGTCTCTGTGTAATGTGTATGGGGGTGTCTATCTAATGTGTATGGGGTGTCTCTGTGTAATGTGTATGGGGGTGTCTCTGTGTAATGTGTATGGGGGTGTCTCTGTGTAATGTGTATGGGGGTGTCTCTGTGTAATGTGTATGGGGGTGTCTCTGTGTAATGTGTATGGGGGTGTCTCTGTGTAATGTGTATGGGGTGTCTCTGTGTAATGTGTATGGGGGTGTCTCTGTGTAATGTGTATGGGGTGTCTCTGTGTAATGTGTATGGGGGTGTCTCTGTGTAATGTGTATGGGGTGTCTCTGTGTAATGTGTATGGGGGTGTCTCTGTGTAATGTGTATGGGGGTGTCTCTGTGTAATGTGTATGGGGGTGTCTCTGTGTAATGTGTATGGGGGTGTCCCTGTGTAATGTGTATGGGGTGTCTCTGTGTAATGTGTATGGGGGTGTCAGTCTAATGTGTATGGGGTGTCTCTGTGTAATGTGTATGGGGTGTCTCTGTGTAATGTGTATGGGGTGTCTCTGTGTAATGTGCATGGGGGTGTCTCTGTGTAATGTGTATGTGGGTGTCTATCTAATGTGTATGGGGGTGTCAGTCTAATGTGTATGGGGGTGTCTCTGTAATGTGTATGGGGGTGTCTCTGTGTAATGTGTATGGGGTGTCTCTGTGTAATGTGTATGGGGGTGTCTCTGTGTAATGTGTATGGGGGTGTCTCTGTGTAATGTGTTTGGGGGTGTCCCTGTGTAATGTGTATGGGGGTGTCTCTGTGTAATGTGTATGGGGGTGTCTCTGTGTAATGTGTATGGGGGTGTCTCTGTGTAATGTGTATGGGGGGTGCAGGTTGCACGCGTATAGAGGGGTTAGAGAGTTCATATATGTACGTGGGTTGAGTGTGTATGTGTACATGTGTATATGAGGCAGAGTGTGCATGTATATGGGGCAGAGTGTACATGTGTATGAGGCAGAGTGTGCATGTGTATGGGGGCAGAGTGTGTATGTATATAAGGGGCAGAGTGTGCATGTGTATGGGGCAGAGTGTGCATGTATATAGGGGGCTGAGTGTGCATGTATATAGGGGGCAGAGTGTGCATGTGTGTGGGCGCAGAGTGTGTTTGTATATCGGGCAGAGTGTGCATGCCTATGGGGGGCAGAGTGTGCATGTGTATGGGGGAAGAGTGTGTATGTATATAGGAGGTAGAATGTGCATGTGTATGGGGCAGAGTGTGCATGTATATGGGGTAGAGTGTACATGTATATAGGTGGTAGAATGTGCATGTGTATGGGGCAGAGTGTGCATGTATATAGGGGGCTGAGTGTGCATGTATATGGGGGCAGAGTGTGCATCTGTATGTGGCCAGAGTGTGCATGTATATAGGGGGCAGAGTGTGCATGTATATAGGAGGTAGAATGTGCATGTGTATGGGGCAGAGTGTGCATGTATATAGGGGGCTGAGTGTGCATGTATATGGGGTAGAGTGTGCATGTATATAGGTGGTAGAATGTGCATGTGTATGGGGCAGAGTGTGCATGTATATAGGGGGCTGAGTGTGCATGTATATGGGGTAGAGTGTACATGTATATAGGTGGTAGAATGTGCATGTGTATGAGGCAGAGTGTGCATGTATATAGGGGGCTGAGTGTGCATGTATATGGGGTAGAGTGTACATGTATATAGGTGGTAGAATGTGCATGTGTATGGGGCAGAGTGTGCATGTATATAGGGGGCTGAGTGTGCATGTATATGGGGTAGAGTGTACATGTATATAGGTGGTAGAATGTGCATGTGTATGAGGCAGAGTGTGCATGCATATGGGGCTGAGTGTGCATGTATATGTAGGCTGAGTGTGCATGTGTAGCTGGGAAGAAAAGCTATTGGCACAATGGGAGTGTATGCCCATAAATATAACCACCAACCCCTTCATACTGAGGCCTCATTGCTTCTGACATCTTCTCTAATGTTAGCTGTAGATATTACCTGACAACCCCATGTACTAATGTACTACTGCCCCCGTTGTCAGCCATGAAGCCTCTTTATTCTCCTTCCATCAGTGGCCGTCAGTATTGATGCAGGAATTTGGCCTGGCGCTCCACATGCGGCTCCTTCTCCAGGTCTCCCGAGGCTCCGGCTTAGCTAGTTTACTAAACTAACCACCTGTCAGTAGCCGGCGAGCAGGCGATCGTGTTACCGCGCTGCGAGTCTCCTGTGACTTTATTATACCTTCGCATCGTGTCCTGCCCGGGCTGTTAATCTGGGGGCTAAAATGCAGAAAATTAGCCCGGACAGCTGCGGTCTAGGAAGAAAAATAAAAACCCTAATAATAATCGCACATGTTTTCTGTGGCCGAGGACCACCGCGAGAACGTCACCCCGGGAATACACAATCTCATTTCCTCCGTCTGGGTGTGGGAAGGGTGACGGTGTCAGGTAGGCCGCCACCTTCATGGCGCTTTACCCACATTTCTCCAGGCGGTGCGGCTTACGGGAGGAATTTTCTGGTCAAATTTAGATCCAATTTATTTTAGAGACAATCCAATACCGAGCAGTGGAAGAGGAGGAATCCCCTGACGTCCCGGGATAATGTGACATCGTCCATAGACTTCCATTGTAATATAATAGTGCGCTGCGCCGTATACGGTGAGAGACTACTATCCGATTCTATATAACAAAAAACATTAAACCGATGTTACTGTGGCTGTTCAAAAACCCAGACTCCAGATAGGATGTGAACAGACCCATATACCGCCATATGGTGTGTACTATATACAGAGCCAGGTATACACTCCCATACATCACACCCACTAACATGAGAACAATGAGCGGTTTCTGTGCAGATGCTGCCGGCCAGATATGGGAAAGAATTTTATAGCGACAATGGTTTCCAGATGTCTGTCTCAGGGGTCTCGGTCGCACATGCTCTGTGATTGGTACAACAAGTACCTTAATGTCTTATTTATTTATATGGCGGTACCTAAATAGCCGAGGATGATGAAAAGCCCCCACGACTCCTCCGCCTGTAAGGAGCCCCTTCCTATTTGATCCATCTCTTTTGCTGATGAGTTACGTCTATACGTTTCGCTATTCTTTGGTTTAGATGGGGAACTCGTAGAAGGTTTAGTTTACACTTTTAACCCCTCCAATCACATGCAGAGCCAGATGGAGGGATTGTCCATATCCAGTAGAGAACAAATTATGGCATGTCCATTGGATACCAGATATATGAGGCATTGCTCAAGAGCGGCGGATCTCATACTCATTATAATATATATATATATATATATATATATATACTCTGGTGGTCAGTACAGTGCATATATATAAATATATTGAGAGAGGAGGAGAGGAAGAGAGAGAGGAAGAGGAAGAGAGAAGGGAGAGGGGGAGAGGAAGAGAGAAGTTAAGGGAGCAAACGTGCGCCTTATAAAAAGAGAATGTCTATATAATGAGACCATGGGAAGAATATGCATGGTCTCTTGCACAGTGGAGTGCTAAAGGCTTAATAAGTCTCCACACACCTAAATGGTAGTCTCTCCCCAAGGAGTGACGATATCCCCCTAACCCTATATAATGAGATTCATTCACCTATAATCCTTCCTATTCACTGTTTACTCTCCTTGTTAATTCCTTCCTAGCAGCCCTTTATAGCCTGCGCCTTATCTCTAGTGCATGTCTCTGCACCCCACTCATTACCATTAGATCAGCCCTAGAGCAAGGGCCCAGCCATAGGTGTCCCAATGGAGTGGACTCATCCACTTACTGGCACTTGTGCGTCCAAAGATATCAGCACCTGCTTAGTACTAGAGTGGCGCTGCCTATCCCAGCATCCTTAACTTCTTGGAAATCCCAAATCTGATTATTCGTGTGAGGACACAAGCCTGAGATAATTTACTAATACCAGCGGTGCACCAGGCAGTCACCAAATGGGACCTGTTCATCAAATACCTTTGGTACATCTTGCATCAAGTTAGATTTTTTTAGTTAGTTTTTTCCTTTTATTAAAGAGGTTGAACATTATGTATTGACAAAAGAGATTAGCAGGGCTTTCGGAGGTAGTGGGAGATGGGGGGTGCGGACTCGGAAGCCCAATAGAAGTGGGGGGGGGGGAGCGTCTTGGCAAAAGAGATCACTTATAGCCAGAATTGTTTCCAGGATTTAGGTGGAAAAGATGACCCGACATTCAGGAAGACGCCCGGGGGGATCCAGTTATGTGTAGGCCGCAATGCTTATATTTTTAATGAATATTTGCACTTAGAGGTTGAGTCCGCTCTAGTTATGGGTCCAAAGAGTCCTGCCTTGGACAGACCATACAATGATGAACTGGTGATGCCTTTCCAACAAATAGTCTTCTGAAACACCTAAGGGGATGGAAAATCACCGACACAGGAGACGTCTCAGCCCTGTAATAGAGGACGCCATTTACGTAGCCTGTGCACCTCCAACCTCAATACCCGACAGTGATCAACAACACGATCTACGGGACAGAGAGCGTCACATTGACCATGAATGCGGTGCAGAGCTAGGTCAAGTTCTGTGCGTGATCCGGCGGCCACAGTTTACATAGAGGTGCGGTTCAGTGGCGGCGGCCCCTTGGTAATAAAAACCTCTTGTAGGAAATGGAAGGCTTGACCTTGAGCTGGAGCCTAGTCACCTCTAAACAAGACCAGCATTTGTGTATAGTAATTGCATCAAGAGTTTACAAAGTTTCTGGCCAGAGCCCGCACCAGCCTTATCGCCAAGTGCCCTGTTTATTTGGTTTCCTAGCAAACTTAAGAAAGTGCAGCTGTTCTTAAAACTGTTTCCTTGTTTCTGCACCGTGCCCAACGGCTTGCATCCTCCAACAGAGGTGGCGGTGGGGGGAGAGATAAGGACAACTGTGTCTGCGAATTGACTTATTAAACAGCCAGGCAGGAATTTGGTTTAATCATGTGGCTTTCCTTAGATAAACTGTTTTTCCAAGGCCATTACGGACCCTGATACCTTATCACAACAAATAGATTTGCCCCTTGGAACAGAGAGACCTTTAATGCGGAGTAATCACTGCAGGCGGAGGAGGTAACTCTACCCCCCCGGCACATTATCATCCGCAAATAGACATTCTCATTCCTGCCTCGA
This sequence comes from Leptodactylus fuscus, assembly GCF_031893055.1. NCBI lineage: Eukaryota > Metazoa > Chordata > Amphibia > Anura > Leptodactylidae > Leptodactylus > Leptodactylus fuscus. The sequence continues at coordinate 15,553 of NW_027440404.1, forward strand.
TTTTTTATTCTTTGGGCTTATTTTATTTTAATGCAATTGTTTTTCCCAAGTGCAATACCCGGGATGTTTGGTGGTCTCCGCACTGGCATGTGTCGAGATACTTTTTGCTTTTTTGCATTGTAGCCTTGAAGCTTTGGAGTCCTGGGTTTGAATCCAACCAAAGACAACATCTGCGTGTAGTTTGTATGTTCTCCCACACTCCAAAGACATAGCAATCGGGACAGGGACCAACAACTTCTGCAAAGTGGACAAGTAATGTAAACTTTGGGTTCGAGGGTGTGACTAAGCTATTGGGGTAACGGCCATCACCCTTAGATCCTGAGAGTTACAAATGAATCCACAGTACTGGTGAATGTAGGAAACTTTTTCTGTGCGAGAGAGTTATGGAGCGGATTCTCCTCCTCTTACTGTGTGCAGTGCCTGGCACAGATCATTCATTTATGGAGATAATGTACAATAAAAACTCTTTGTGCAATAAAGGTCTCCTTCTACAAGAAGATGGCTCGTTGTGTACCAGAGGCTCCCGGACCCCAGTGCAAAATCTGTACCCTGTCCTTGACGTGTGACTTACCCTGTGCTATGTATCATTGGTATGGTACTATACATTGGGCCTCACTGGCTCAGGGGCCCGTTGTGACTGCCACATAGCTATGTCTACAGATGAGATGTCCCTCAGTTATTTCCTGCATTGAGACCACTGTACGACCACCACTTCATTTAGAATACCCCGTAATCCTGATCAGCGGGGCCTGAGTCGTGAGACCCCCACTAATCTGAAGGTATCAGGATAGGGGAAAACCTTGGCCAAGGACCGTGATGTTGCACCTATTAGGCCGTGCCCTGATTGGCCGCCTTAGTACGGTGATGTCATACCGGGACATGCTGAAGGGGTTGCGGCCTCTTAGTCTCAAATGTTCTTTTTGCATCTCATTCCAAGGCCTCTGGCTAAGGACACGGGGCCGGGTAAGTGATACTTCCCACGGTGCAGGATGAGATACACCAAGACGTCTTCTGCATTACCAACCATGATAAATAAATCCCGAAGAATTTTTTCTCCAGATTTTCCCCTGAAATCTTCCATTACTGTAATTGGAGCTTTGACACATGTAACAGATTTGTCTTCATTTTCTCACTAGGAAAAAAAAAAGTCTCATCTTAAGATTTAAGATTTTGTCACATTTTACAAGATTTGTAAGCGAGTCAGTGTAATGCGGGGAGTCTTGAGCGTCTGACTTATCTCCTCCATACAGCGTTGGGCACAGTCGCCCCCGTTAATTACCCTGTAGGTTTTTTTAGAGAGATTAATACCCGATCAGGATGTCGCCGCTGTAACATCCGCTGTCACTTTTATAGTCATTTAGTGTAAAACGCTTAAAACCGATCTGCAAAGTGCTGCCATAAAGGGATTCCAATAAGTTCTATATCCCGCATATCCGCAAATAACATTTTAATTGCATGTGATACTAATTCTGCCGCCTCGTTCATCACAGTCTTTCACTTTCTAGGATGTTCTGTTGGGGCTGCAGATGGTCCCGTCAGGAATTCAATGAAATACTGTCAAAGGGGGATTCTATAGGGTCGGAGGGACACATCCTAGAGAGGGTTGAGCGATCGATATCGGGAACGATCGTATCCCGATCAACGATCGAGCAAATTCCACGATTGTGATCGGCTGGAAAATGTTGGATTTTGAAATCTCAAGATCGGCTCAGCCTTACTATATATATATAATACACAATTAGGGTTGAGTGATCGGGATCGGGACAGATCAGAGCAAATTTCACGATCAGGATCGGGATTGGCTGGAAAATGATCAGAAATCAGATTTTAAAATTGATCCTGAAATCTCAAGATCTGCTCAACCCTAATCCTAGAAGTCAATGGAAATAACGTTACTCACAATGCAAGGGCTTGTCTATTGGTCAATCCAAGGAAGAAGCCACCGGGCACCGAGAAATGGAGATGTCACATATGGAGCAGTCAGCTCGTATTGGTATTGATCGTGTGGTTTTGTAGGTAAAACGTCTGTTGACCTGCAATATTGTATATCCGATAATATGGTGTCGGCACAATATTCACTAGCCATGTGGCCACTACATGTGGCTATGGGTTATGGTATAAAGCAGTGCGGTGAAAGTCTTCTTGTACATGACCCCCTGGCACCGCTCTTCATACAAGTAGTCCTACGAGCGACGCTTACTACATCCAGGCTTCACCGCTCCACTTGTGGATAAAGGTGTTCACGCTGTTTCATTCGAAACCAGAAATCATCAGTATGGCGCCAGAACCGTAAACCGCTACCGTCTATAGATTTGCAATGGACTCTTCCATCCATAACTAAGCAGGATGAGGACATTGAGGACAGAAGACATTTACTAGCACTGAAGCTACACTAACTAGAAGCGCATTCGACCTTTGACCTGGCTAAAACTAATCCAGCAAATTAGAGCTGGAGCCATTGTTATGGACGTCTCGGAAGTGTCTCGCTCATTAACGTCGGGGATAATACATTACACACTGTGGAGGAGGAGACCTTTATGTCCTATACACTATCCAGACCCAGCGGGGAAAAAATTAGGAAGAATCGACAAGTTTGGCACCTGTGACCACCATGCCAGTCGATGCCATCCATTGATACCAGTTGTATAGGGGGTTACTACCTGGTGACGTGAAGTGGTGGCACATTTGACTTCGGGGTCTTGTGTCCTTATGCAGATGGGGTTCAGGGTCCCAAACTTCCCCAGGTTCCACATCCCCAGCAAAGTCTACCCAATAGACAATGCGCAGACATGACGCCAGGACTTAGAAGCCTGCACAGATACACTGTCTACCAATAAGTATTTGGACACCCGTGCAAACAAAGATATCTGCGGTCATGATGTATGTCGCGCCTTCCACCGTTAAATAGGAAACAGCATTGGTATTAGTCGCCGCAAGATGCCCTGAAGCGCAGAGTTGTCCGATTTCGAGAAAGGGGTAATTGTGGGGTACAAAAGAAAGGGTCGATCCTTACAAAACATAGCAAGTGAACTGAATTACCCAAAGCAGCCTAAGTGATTACATAGCGAAAGGTGAACGGTGATTTTCGGAATGTGCCCCAAGTTGGCAGACCCCAGAAACTGGGAGATAGAGGTCAGTGAGGCCAGAGAAACCGCACCCAACCGATGGCTCACATACACCAGGAGTTTCACAAATTCTCTACTTTAAGATATTTTTCACCCGATACCAAGTCAGCCAGCGCCGTTATAAAGCGATCTGTGTCAGCGGCGTTCCTCTTTCAATGTTTTGGGCGTAGAAAGGCAAAAAATCCCAAAACTTTAATACCATACTAACTCCTTATCAGTCCGCAGATATGTCCGCACTCGTGTCTCCAGAGTGTAATTACGGTGTAATGGACTTCACAATAAGATTTGTTCTACAAGTCCGGCCTCTCCACTATCAGTCTGTGCATGTGTTTCTCGCCAGCCTCACAACCCCCCAGCTGACCAGCGCACATCAAACCCCAGCCCGCTTGGAAGCGATAAGATAATACCAGATGTGGCATTTTAATTAGCGCGATTTGTTAAACACCGGCTTAATTAAATGCAACTTGATAAGCTCGCTAATCTCCATACATGGCTGTCCCAGCTGTTTCTGCTTCTACCCAGTCCTATCCTCAAGGCTAATTATACTCGGGATTAAGGAGCCGAGGAACAATCCATGAACCTGTCCGCAGTCATTTCACCAGACTTACTGCAGAGCGTGTCGGGGGTCTGCCAACGACAACTGGCCATTCTGAGGAAGAGGAAGAGGGGAGAGGCTGTCCATAGCACTAAGAGGACGTGCGGGCAAGTATTGGGGTGATGGAGGGGTCTGCCAACTACAACTGTACAATCTGAAGAAGAGGATGAGGGGAGAGGCTGTCCGTAGCACTCAGAGGACGTGCGGGCAAGTATTGGGGTGATGGAGGGGTCTGAAAACTACAACTGGCCATTCTGGAGAAGAAGAAGAAGAGGAAGAGGGGAGAGGCTATCCATAGCACTAAGAGGACGTGCGGGCAAGTATTGGGGTGATGGAGGGGTCTGCCAACTACAACTGGCCATTCTACAGAAGAAGAAGAAGAAGAGGAAGAGGGGAGAGGCTATCCATAGCACTAAGAGGACGTGCGGGCAAGTATTGGGGTGATGGAGGGGTCTGCCAACTACAACTGGCCATTCTACAGAAGAAGAAGAGGAAGAGGAGAGAGGCTGTCCATAGCACTAAGAGGACGTGCGGGCAAGTATTGGGGTGATGGAGGGGTCTGCAAACTACAACTGGCCATTCTAGAGAAGAAGAGGAAGAGGGGAGAGGCTGTCCATAACACTAAGAGGACGTGCGGGCAAGTATTGGGGTGATGGAGGGGTCTGCAAACTACAACAGGCCATTCTGGAGAAGAGGATGAGGGGAGAGGCTGTCCATAGCACTAATAGGACGTGTGGGCAAGAATTGGGGTGATGGAGGGGTCTGCCAACTACAACTGCCCATTTTGGAGAAGAGGATGAGGGGAGAGGCTGTCCATAGCACTAAGAGGATGTGCGGGCAAGTATTGGGGTGATGGAGGGGTCTGCCAACTACAACTGGCCATTCTACAGAAGAAGAAGAGGAAGAGGAAGAGGAGAGAGGCTGTCCATAGCACTAAGAGGACGTGCGGGCAAGTATTGGGGTGATGGAGGGGTCTGCCAACTACAACTGTACAATCTGAAGAAGAGGATGAGGGGAGAGGCTGTCCGTAGCACTCAGAGGACGTGCGGGCAAGTATTGGGGTGATGGAGGGGTCTGCAAACTACAACTGGCCATTCTGGAGAAGAAGAAGAAGAGGAAGAGAGGAGAGGCTATCTATAGCACTAAGAGGACGTGCGGGCAAGTATTGGGGTGATGGAGGGGTCTGCCAACGACAACTGTACAATCTGAAGAAGAGGATGAGGGGAGAGGCTGTCTGTAGCACTCAGAGGACGTGCGGGCAAGTATTGGGGTGATGGAGGGGTCTGCAAACTACAACTGGCCATTCTGGAGAAGAAGAAGAAGAGGAAGAGGGGAGAGGCTATCCATAGCACTAAGAGGACGTGCGGGCAAGTATTGGGGTGATGGAGGGGTCTGCCAACTACAACTGGCCATTCTACAGAAGAAGAAGAGGAAGAGGAAGAGGAGAGAGGCTGTCCATAGCACTAAGAGGACGTGCGGGCAAGTATTGGGGTGATGGAGGGGTCTGCAAACTACAACTGGCCATTCTAGAGAAGAAGAGGAAGAGGGGAGAGGCTGTCCATAACACTAAGAGGACGTGCGGGCAAGTATTGGGGTGATGGAGGGGTCTGCAAACTACAACTGGCCATTCTGGAGAAGAAGAAGAAGAGGAAGAGGGGAGAGGCTATCCATAGCACTAAGAGGACGTGCGGGCAAGTATTGGGGTGATGGAGGGGTCTGCCAACGACAACTGGCCATTCTACAGAAGAAGAAGAGGAAGAGGAGAGAGGCTGTCCATAGCACTAAGAGGACGTGCGGGCAAGTATTGGGGTGATGGAGGGGTCTGCAAACTACAACTGGCCATTCTAGAGAAGAAGAGGAAGAGGGGAGAGGCTGTCCATAACACTAAGAGGACGTGCGGGCAAGTATTGGGGTGATGGAGGGGTCTGCAACATAATAAACAGTTATACTCACCTCTCCTTGGCATCCTCGCAGTGGCCGGCACTCCCTCACAGTCCTCTTCTGGTCACCAATGAGGCCCTCACCTCTCATCACAGCATCATAAAGTCAGACCACCCCATGTTACTGCTGAAGCCCAATCATCAGTGACTCCAGGGCACAAGACATCACCCAGGAGGCTGAAGGAGGACCCTGAGGGAACGCCAGACACTGCGAGGATGCCCAGGAGAGGTGAGTATAACTATTTATTATGTTTTCTTACCTCCCCTGGGCCTTTACACTGAAGAAACCCCAAAATATAATAGTTTGATTTCGGGTTTGCAGGTGATGAACCCCCCAAAGTTGTGGGTGTGAGTCAAATCTCAAATTTTTGGAAAATTTTAGTTGAAGCCATGTTATTCCAAACCAACTTCACTCATGCCTAGACATTGCTTGGTTTCATGGATTCGGAGGTGTCCCATAGGTTGCATATTGTTCCCCTACAAACATTATGTGCATGAGGATAGGAAAGGGTGAAATCCTAAATACAGGGCAGATCTTATGTTAGTGGTAGGCTCACTATGGATAACCCGGGTGTAACACTTAGGGAGATATACTAGCTGATAGAACAAGGCTCTGTTGATCACAGATAGTTGACCAACCCTGTTTAGCTTCCATTTACAAGTGACAATTGGGGTTGAGCCGATCTTGAGATTTCAGGATCGATTTTAAAATCCGATTTCCGATCATTTTCTAGCTGATCCTGATCGCGGTCATGATCCTGAACCCTAGTATGGCTCCCTCTGTCACATTTGGTTCCCAGCAAACCTGGTCTTCAGTGTGATCCTCCTCCTGGACCGCAGCTTGGCTAATGTCTCCTAGTTCCTCGCTTGTCTCCCCTCTCAAACGTAGACCCATTTTCATTTCCCCCTTCACTGTTAACATGGTCAATACTTGGTGACATATCATGGACCACTACAAGAACCCCCAGGATAGTACTGGCAAAATCAGGACTGGCTTGGGAGGGGCAACCAGAGGTTGATTGATGGGGGGGGGGGGGGTTATATATTTAGGTTGAAGGAAGTTCTGGCCACCCCTGTGATGTTCCTTACAAAGCTCGCTGCAGTCCAGTGATGCAGTCAGCACAGAGCGGTCTCCATATGGGTCCCATTGTAGATAAGTGTGGGCTTTTCCTAAGGGGTTCGATGAACAATTTGCTAAATAAAAGTGGTATTTGGGTATATAAGGGCAGGGGGTAACATGGAAGGCTGAAAAGAAGGGGAAGGGGCTTCTACTGGACCGCTCCAGGGGCCATGTCATGTCCATGGCTGACAGTATAAGGCCATTAGTATTGGGGGTCATAAGGGCTGGTGGAGGAGTAACAATGGGATTGGGGTGCAAAAAGGGTTAAACCACCACCCTTCAGCCATCATAAACATATATGGAAGGGGTTAAAGCCCGAACTGGTCATTGACTGGTCTCTGTTACACCGAAGATCACTAAGGCCAGGGGCCCCATTCCTGTAGGGGCCCTCACCACCCGGCACAAGGCAGAGAGCACAGGGGTCTCTGTGCAACATCCTGACTGTAATGATGGGGGGTCCGGCAGCTGCCAAGTCTCTTCTGATAGCCGCACCTTAAAGTGTTACCGGAAGAAATATATATGTTCTTCCACGTGTAGTAAGGACGCAGCCTGTGGATAAGTGCAGGAAAGTGCTGAGGAATTCCTCTCATTTGTCCCACAATTAGCTCAACCTCTGCCCTTATATTACACTGGGAGGCAGAAACGTCCAGCCAGAGACTAACACAGGGACCTAATGTGCTGCAAATGGCCGCAGGCTGCGCCTCTGATGTCCTGAAATGGACAGATAATGGCGGGTTTACTGCCAATTACTGATCTCTGCTAATCCTGCACAGCACAAGGAGACTAGAGGCGGCGTGTAAGCCAAACATCTCATAAGACTCTTCACAATATACCATTCTAAAGCAATAACATAGACCGTACTATATACACAGGTTGTACAACCGCATATCACTGCATATACAACAATCTATACATACAGCTCTACTATTACAGGTTATATTCTTGTACATAGGGGCAGTATTATAGTAGTTATATTCTTGTACATAGGAGTAGTATTATAGTAGTTATATTCTTGTACATAGGAGCAGTATTATAGTAGTTATATTCTTGTACATAGGAGGTAGTATTATAGTAGTTATATTCTTGTACATAGGAGTAGTATTATAGTAGTTATATTCTTGTACATAGGAGTAGTATTATAGTAGTTATATTCTTGTACATAGGAGCAGTATTATAGTAGTTATATTCTTGTACATAGGAGTAATATTATAGTAGTTATATTCTTGTACATAGGAGCAGTATTATAGTAGTTATATTCTTGTACATAGGAGTAATATTATAGTAGTTATATTCTTGTACATAGGAGTAGTATTATAGTAGTTATATTCTTGTACATAGGAGGTAGTATTATAGTAGTTATATTCTTGTACATAGGAGCAGTATTATAGTAGTTATATTCTTGTACATAGGAGGCAGTATTATAGTAGTTATATTCTTGTACATAGGAGTAATATTATAGTAGTTATATTCTTGTACATAGGAGTAGTATTATAGTAGCTATATTCTTTTACATAGCAGTAGTATTATAGTAATTATATTCTTGTACATAGGAGTAGTATTATAATAGTTATATTCTTCTACATAGGAGTAGTATTATAGTAGTTATATTCTTGTACATAGGAGTAGTATTATAGTAGTTATATTCTTGTACATAGGAGGTAGTATTATAGTAGTAATATTCTTATACATAGGAGTAGTATTATAGTAGTTATATTCTTGTACATAGGAGTAGTATTATAGTAGTTATATTCTTGTACATAGGAGGTAGTATTATAGTAGTTATATTCTTGTACATAGGAGTAGTATTATAGTAGTTATATTCTTGTACATAGGAGTAGTATTATAGTAGTTATATTCTTGTACATAGGAGTAGTATTATAGTAGTTATATTCTTGTACATAGGAGTAGTATTATAGTAGTTATATTCTTGTATATAGGAGTAATATTATAGTAGTTATATTCTTGTACATAGGAGCAGTATTATAGTAGTTATATTCTTGTACATAGGAGTAGTATTATAGTAGTTATATTCTTGTACATAGGAGCAGTATTATAGTAGTTATATTCTTGTACATAGGAGCAGTATTATAGTAGTTATATTCTTATACATAGGAGTAGTATTATAGTAGTTATATTCTTGTACATAGGAGTAATATTATAGTAGTTATATTCTTGTACATAGGAGCAGTATTATAGTAGTTATATTCTTGTATATAAGAGCAGTATTATAGTAGTTATATTCTTGTACATAGGAGTAGTATTATAGTAGTTATATTCTTGTACATAGGAGCAGTATTATAGTAGTTATATTCTTGTACATAGGAGTAGTACTATAGTAGTTATATTCTTGTACATAGGAGGCAGTATTATAGTAGTTATATTCTTGTACATAGGAGTAGTACTATAGTAGTTATATTCTTGTACATAGGAGGTAGTATTATAGTAGTTATATTCTTGTACATAGGAGTAGTATTATAGTAGTTATATTCTTGTACATAGGGGGAGTATTATAGTAGTTATATTCTTGTACATAGGAGTAGTATTATAGTAGTTATATTCTTGTACATAGGAGGTAGTATTATAGTAGTTATATTCTTGTACATAGGAGCAGTATTATAGTAGTTATATTCTTGTACATAGGAGTAGTATTATAGTAGTTATATTCTTGTACATAGGAGCAGTATTATAGTAGTTATATTCTTGTACATAGGAGCAGTATTATAGTAGTTATATTCTTATACATAGGAGTAGTATTATAGTAGTTATATTCTTGTACATAGGAGTAATATTATAGTAGTTATATTCTTGTACATAGGAGCAGTATTATAGTAGTTATATTCTTGTATATAAGAGCAGTATTATAGTAGTTATATTCTTGTACATAGGAGTAGTATTATAGTAGTTATATTCTTGTACATAGGAGCAGTATTATAGTAGTTATATTCTTGTACATAGGAGTAGTACTATAGTAGTTATATTCTTGTACATAGGAGGTAGTATTATAGTAGTTATATTCTTGTACATAGGAGTAGTATTATAGTAGTTATATTCTTGTACATAGGGGGAGTATTATAGTAGTTATATTCTTGTACATAGGAGTAGTATTATAGTAGTTATATTCTTGTACATAGGAGTAGTATTATAGTAGTTATATTCTTGTACATAGGAGTAGTATTATAGTAGTTATATTCTTGTACATAGGGGGAGTATTATAGTAGTTATATTCTTGTACATAGGAGTAGTATTATATTAGTTATATTCTTGTACATAGGAGCAGTATTATAGTAGTTATATTCTTGTACATAGGAGTAGTACTATAGTAGTTATATTCTTGTACATAGGAGGTAGTATTATAGTAGTTATATTCTTGTACATAGGAGTAGTATTATAGTAGTTATATTCTTGTACATAGGGGGAGTATTATAGTAGTTATATTCTTGTACATAGGAGTAGTATTATAGTAGTTATATTCTTGTACATAGGAGTAGTATTATAGTAGTTATATTCTTGTACATAGGAGTAGTATTATAGTAGTTATATTCTTGTACATAGGAGTAGTATTATAGTAGTTATATTCTTGTACATAGGAGTAGTATTATAGTAGTTATATTCTTGTACATAGGAGGTAGTATTATAGTAGTTATATTCTTGTACATAGGAGTAGTATTATAGTAGTTATATTCTTGTACATAGGAAGTAGTATTATAGTAGTTATATTCTTGTACATAGGGGCAGTATTATAGTAGTTATATTCTTGTACATAGGAGTAGTTTTATAGTAGTTATATTCTTGTACATAGGGGCAGTATTATAGTAGTTATATTCTTGTACATAGGAGTAGTATTATAGTAGTTATATTCTTGTACATAGGAGTAGTATTATAGTAGTTATATTCTTGTACATAGGAGCAGTATTATAGTAGTTATATTCTTGTACATAAGAGTAGTATTATAGTAGTTATATTCTTGTACATAGGAGTAGTATTATAGTAGTTATATTCTTGTACATAGGAGTAATATTATAGTAGTTATATTCTTGTACATAGGAGTAGTATTATAGTAGTTATATTCTTGTACATAGGAGTAGTATTATAGTAGTTATATTCTTGTACATAGGAGCAGTATTATAGTAGTTATATTCTTGTACATAGGAGTAATATTATAGTAGTTATATTCTTGTACATAGGAGTAGTATTATAGTAGTTATATTCTTGTACATAGGAGTAATATTATAGTAGTTATATTCTTGTACATAGGAGTAGTATTATAGTAGTTATATTCTTGTACATAGGAGGTAGTATTATAGTAGTTATATTCTTGTACATAGGAGCAGTATTATAGTAGTTATATTCTTGTACATAGGAGGCAGTATTATAGTAGTTATATTCTTGTACATAGGAGTAATATTATAGTAGTTATATTCTTGTACATAGGAGTAGTATTATAGTAGCTATATTCTTTTACAAAGCAGTAGTATTATAGTAATTATATTCTTGTACATAGGAGTAGTATTATAATAGTTATATTCTTCTACATAGGAGTAGTATTATAGTAGTTATATTCTTGTACATAGGAGTAATATTATAGTAGTTATATTCTTGTACATAGGAGTAGTATTATAGTAGTTATATTCTTGTACATAGGAGTAGTATTATAGTAGTTATATTCTTGTACATAGGAGGTAGTATTATAGTAGTAATATTCTTATACATAGGAGTAGTATTATAGTAGTTATATTCTTGTACATAGGAGGTAGTATTATAGTAGTTATATTCTTATACATAGGAGGTAGTATTATAGTAGTTATATTCTTGTACATAGGAGTAGTATTATAGTAGTTATATTCTTGTACATAGGAGTAGTATTATAGTAGTTATATTCTTGTACATAGGAGTAGTATTATAGTAGTTATATTCTTGTACATAGGAGGTAGTATTATAGTAGTTATATTCTTGTATATAGGAGTAATATTATAGTAGTTATATTCTTGTACATAGGAGCAGTATTATAGTAGTTATATTCTTGTACATAGGAGTAGTATTATAGTAGTTATATTCTTGTACATAGGAGCAGTATTATAGTAGTTATATTCTTGTACATAGGAGCAGTATTATAGTAGTTATATTCTTATACATAGGAGTAGTATTATAGTAGTTATATTCTTATACATAGGAGTAGTATTATAGTAGTTATATTCTTGTACATAGGAGTAATATTATAGTAGTTATATTCTTGTACATAGGAGCAGTATTATAGTAGTTATATTCTTGTATATAAGAGCAGTATTATAGTAGTTATATTCTTGTACATAGGAGTAGTATTATAGTAGTTATATTCTTGTATATAGGAGTAATATTATAGTAGTTATATTCTTGTACATAGGAGCAGTATTATAGTAGTTATATTCTTGTATATAAGAGCAGTATTATAGTAGTTATATTCTTGTACATAGGAGTAGTATTATAGTAGTTATATTCTTGTACATAGGAGTAGTATTATAGTAGTTATATTCTTGTACATATGAGCAGTATTATAGTAGTTATATTCTTGTACATAGGAGCAGTATTATAGTAGTTATATTCTTGTACATAGGAGCAGTATTATAGTAGTTATATTCTTATACATAGGAGGTAATATTATAGTAGTTATATTCTTGTACATAGGAGTAGTATTATAGTAGTTATATTCTTGTACATAGAGGACAGTATTATAGTAGTTATATTCTTGTACATAGGAGCAGTATTATAGTAGTTATATTCTTGTACATAGGAGGTAGTATTATAGTAGTTATATTCTTGTACATAGGAGCAGTATTATAGTAGTTATATTCTTGTACATAGGAGGCAGTATTATAGTAGTTATATTCTTGTACATAGGAGTAATATTATAGTAGTTATATTCTTGTACATAGGAGTAGTATTATAGTAGCTATATTCTTTTACATAGCAGTAGTATTATAGTAATTATATTCTTGTACATAGGAGTAGTATTATAATAGTTATATTCTTCTACATAGGAGTAGTATTATAGTAGTTATATTCTTGTACATAGGAGTAATATTATAGTAGTTATATTCTTGTACATAGGAGTAGTATTATAGTAGTTATATTCTTGTACATAGGAGTAGTATTATAGTAGTTAAATTCTTGTACATAGGAGTAGTATTATAGTAGTTATATTCTTGTACATAGGAGGTAGTATTATAGTAGTAATATTCTTATACATAGGAGTAGTATTATAGTAGTTATATTCTTGTACATAGGAGTAGTATTATAGTAGTTATATTCTTATACATAGGAGGTAGTATTATAGTAGTTATATTCTTGTACATAGGAGTAGTATTATAGTAGTTATATTCTTGTACATAGGAGTAGTATTATAGTAGTTATATTCTTGTACATAGGAGTAGTATTATAGTAGTTATATTCTTGTACATAGGAGTAGTATTATAGTAGTTATATTCTTGTACATAGGAGGTAGTATTATAGTAGTAATATTCTTATACATAGGAGTAGTATTATAGTAGTTATATTCTTGTACATAGGAGTAGTATTATAGTAGTTATATTCTTATACATAGGAGGTAGTATTATAGTAGTTATATTCTTGTACATAGGAGTAGTATTATAGTAGTTATATTCTTGTACATAGGAGTAGTATTATAGTAGTTATATTCTTCTACATAGGAGTAGTATTATAGTAGTTATATTCTTGTATATAGGAGTAATATTATAGTAGTTATATTCTTGTACATAGGAGGTAGTATTATAGTAGTTATATTCTTGTACATTGGAGCAGTATTATAGTAGTTATATTCTTGTACATAGGAGCAGTATTATAGTAGTTATATTCTTATACATAGGAGTAGTATTATAGTAGTTATATTCTTGTACATAGGAGTAATATTATAGTAGTTATATTCTTGTACATAGGAGCAGTATTATAGTAGTTATATTCTTGTATATAAGAGCAGTATTATAGTAGTTATATTCTTGTACATAGGAGTAGTATTATAGTAGTTATATTCTTGTACATAGGAGTAGTATTATAGTAGTTATATTCTTGTATATAGGAGTAATATTATAGTAGTTATATTCTTGTACATAGGAGCAGTATTATAGTAGTTATATTCTTGTATATAAGAGCAGTATTATAGTAGTTATATTCTTGTACATAGGAGTAGTATTATAGTAGTTATATTCTTGTACATAGGAGTAGTATTATAGTAGTTATATTCTTGTACATAGGAGCAGTATTATAGTAGTTATATTCTTGTACATAGGAGCAGTATTATAGTAGTTATATTCTTGTACATAGGAGCAGTATTATAGTAGTTATATTCTTATACATAGGAGGTAGTATTATAGTAGTTATATTCTTGTACATAGGAGTAGTATTATAGTAGTTATATTATTGTATATAGGAGTAATATTATAGTAGTTATATTCTTGTACATAGGAGTAGTATTATAGTAGTTATATTCTTGTATATAAGAGCAGTATTATAGTAGTTATATTCTTGTACATAGGAGTAGTATTATAGTAGTTATATTCTTGTACATAGGAGTAGTATTATAGTAGTTATATTCTTGTATATAGAAGTAATATTATAGTAGTTATATTCTTGTACATAGGAGCAGTATTATAGTAGTTATATTCTTGTATATAAGAGCAGTATTATAGTAGTTATATTCTTGTACATAGGAGTAGTATTATAGTAGTTATATTCTTGTACATAGGAGCAGTATTATAGTAGTTATATTCTTATACATAGGAGGTAGTATTATAGTAGTTATATTCTTGTACATAGGAGCAGTATTATAGTAGTTATATTCTTGTACATAGGAGCAGTATTATAGTAGTTATATTCTTGTACATAGGAGCAGTATTATAGTAGTTATATTCTTATACATAGGAGGTAGTATTATAGTAGTTATATTCTTGTACATAGGAGTAGTATTATAGTAGTTATATTCTTGTATATAGGAGTAATATTATAGTAGTTATATTCTTGTACATAGGAGTAGTATTATAGTAGTTATATTCTTGTATATAAGAGCAGTATTATAGTAGTTATATTCTTGTACATAGGAGCAGTATTATAGTGGTTATATTCTTGTACATAGGAGTAGTATTATAGTAGATATATTCTTGTACATAGGAGTAGTATTATAGTAGTTATATTCTTGTACATAGGAGTAGTATTATAGTAGTTATATTCTTGTACATAGGAGTAGTATTATAGTAGTTATATTCTTGTACATAGGAGTAATATTATAGTAGTTATATTCTTGTACATAGGAGTAATATTATAGTAGTTATATTCTTGTACATAGGAGTAGTATTATAGTAGTTATATTCTTGTACATAGGAGGTAGTATTATAGTAGTTATATTCTTGTACATAGGAGCAGTATTATAGTAGTTATATTCTTGTACATAGAGGACAGTATTATAGTAGTTATATTCTTGTACATAGGAGTAGTATTATAGTAGTTATATTCTTGTACCTAGGAGTAGTATTATAGTAGTTATATTCTTGTACATAGGAGTAGTATTATAGTAGCTATATTCTTTTACATAGCAGTAGTATTATAGTAATTATATTCTTGTACATAGGAGTAGTATTATAATAGTTATATTCTTGTACATAGGAGTAATATTATAGTAGTTATATTCTTGTACATAGGAGCAGTATTATAGTAGTTATATTCTTGTATATAGGAGTAATATTATAGTAGTTATATTCTTGTACATAAGAGCAGTATTATAGTAGTTATATTCTTGTATATAGGAGCAGTATTATAGTAGTTATATTCTTATACATAGGAGGTAGTATTATAGTAGTTATATTCTTGTACATAGGAGTAGTATTATAGTAGTTATATTCTTGTACACAGGAGCAGTATTATAGTAGTTATATTCTTGTACATAGGGGCAGTATTATAGTAGTTATATTCTTATACATAGGAAGTAGTATTATAGTAGTTATATTCTTGTACATAGGAGTAGTATTATAGTAGTTATATTCTTGTATATAGGAGTAATATTATAGTAGTTATATTCTTGTACATAGGAGCAGTATTATAGTAGTTATATTCTTGTACATAGGAGCAGTATTATAGTAGTTATATTCTTGTACATAGGAGCAGTATTATAGTAGATAAATTCTTGTACATAGGAGGTAGTATTATAGTAGTTATATTCTTGTATATAGGAGCAGTATTATAGTAGTTATATTCTTGTACATAGGAGCAGTATTATAGTAGTTATATTCTTGTACATAGGAGGTAGTATTATAGTAGTTATATTCTTGTACATAGGAGGTAGTATTATAGTAGTTATATTCTTGTATATAGGAGCAGTATTATAGTAGTTATATTCTTGTACATAGGAGCAGTATTATAGTAGTTATATTCTTGTACATAGGAGGTAGTATTATAGTAGTTATATTCTTGTACATAGGAGGTAGTATTATAATAGTTATATTCTTGTACATAGGAGGTAGTATTATAGTAGTTATATTCTTGTATATAGGAGTAGTATTATAGTAGTTATATTCTTGTACATAGGTGTAGTATTATAGTAGTTATATTCTTGTACATAGGAGCAGTATTATAGTAGTTATATTCTTGTACATAGGAGTAGTATTATAGTAGTTATATTCTTGTACATAGGTGTAGTATTATAGTAGTTATATTCTTGTACATAGGAGGAGTATTATAGTAGTTATATTCTTGTACATAGGAGCAGTATTATAGTAGTTATATCCTTGTACATAGGAGTAGTATTATAGTAGTTATATTCTTGTACATAGGAGGTAGTATTACAGTAGTTATATTCTTGTACATAGGAGCAGTATTATAGTAGTTATATTCTTGTACATAGGAGTAGTATTATAGTAGTTATATCCTTGTACATAGGAGTAGTATTATAGTAGTTATATTCTTGTACATAGGAGGTAGTATTATAGTAGTTATATTCTTGTACATAGGAGCAGTATTATAGTAGTTATATCCTTGTACATAGGAGTAGTATTATAGTAGTTATATTCTTGTACATAGGAGGTAGTATTATAGTAGTTATATTCTTGTACATAGTAGCAGTATTATAGTAGTTATATTCTTGTACATAGGAGGTAGTATTGTAGTAGTTATATTCTTGTATATAGGGGCAGTATTATAGTAGTTATATTCTTGTACGTAGGAGCAGTATTATAGTAGTTATATTCTTGTACATAGGAGCAGTATTATAGTAGTTATATCCTTGTACATAGGAGGTAGTATTATAGTAGTTATATTCTTGTACATAGGAGTAGTATTATAGTAGTTATATTCTTGTACATAGGAGTAGTATTATAGTCGTTATATTCTTGTACATAGGAGCAGTATTATAGTAGTTATATTCTTGTACATAGGAGCAGTATTATAGTAGTTATATTCTTGTACATAGGAGGTAGTATTATAATAGTTATATTCTTGTACATAGGAGGTAGTATTATAGTAGTTATATTCTTGTATATAGGAGTAGTATTATAGTAGTTATATTCTTGTACATAGGAGTAGTATTATAGTCGTTATATTCTTGTACATAGGAGTAGTATTATAGTAGTTATATTCTTGTACATAGGAGCAGTATTATAGTAGTTATATTCTTGTACATAGGAGTAGTATTATAGTAGTTATATTCTTGTACATAGGAGGTAGTATTATAGTAGTTATATTCTTGTATATAGGAGTAGTATTATAGTAGTTATATTCTTGTACATAGGTGTAGTATTATAGTAGTTATATTCTTGTACATAGGAGGAGTATTATAGTAGTTATATTCTTGTACATAGGAGCAGTATTATAGTAGTTATATCCTTGTACATAGGAGTAGTATTATAGTAGTTATATTCTTGTACATAGGAGGTAGTATTACAGTAGTTATATTCTTGTACATAGGAGCAGTATTATAGTAGTTATATTCTTGTACATAGGAGTAGTATTATAGTAGTTATATCCTTGTACATAGGAGTAGTATTATAGTAGTTATATTCTTGTACATAGGAGGTAGTATTATAGTAGTTATATTCTTGTACATAGGAGCAGTATTATAGTAGTTATATCCTTGTACATAGGAGTAGTATTATAGTAGTTATATTCTTGTACATAGGAGGTAGTATTATAGTAGTTATATTCTTGTATATAGGGGCAGTATTATAGTAGTTATATTCTTGTACGTAGGAGCAGTATTATAGTAGTTATATTCTTGTACATAGGAGCAGTATTATAGTAGTTATATCCTTGTACATAGGAGGTAGTATTATAGTAGTTATATTCTTGTACATAGGAGTAGTATTATAGTAGTTATATTCTTGTACATAGGAGTAGTATTATAGTCGTTATATTCTTGTACATAGGAGCAGTATTATAGTAGTTATATTCTTGTACATAGGAGCAGTATTATAGTAGTTATATTCTTGTACATAGGAGTAGTATTATAGTAGTTATATTCTTGTACATAGAAGTAGTATTATAGTAGTTATATTCTTGTACATAGGAGTAGTATTATAGTAGTTATATTCTTGTACATAGGAGCAGTATTATAGTAGTTATATTCTTGTACATAGGAGCAGTATTATAGTAGTTATATTCTTGTACATAGGAGTAGTATTATAGTAGTTATATTCTTGTACATAGAAGTAGTATTATAGTAGTTATATTCTTGTACATAGGAGTAGTATTATAGTAGTTATATTCTTGTACATAGGAGTAGTATTATAGTAGTTATATTCTTGTACATTGGAGGTAGTATTATAGTAGTTATATTCTTGTACATAGGAGGTAGTATTATAGTAGTTATATTCTTGTACATAGAAGGTAGTATTATAGTAGATATATTCTTGTACATAGGAGGTAGTATTATAGTAGTTATATTCTTGTACATAGCAGTAGTATTATAGTAGTTATATTCTTGTACATAGGGGGTAGTATTATAGTAGTTATATTCTTGTACATAGGAGGTAGTATTATAGTAGTTATATTCTTGTATATAGTAGATAGTATTATAGTAGTTATATTCTTGTACATAGGAGTAGTATTATAGTAGTTATATTCTTGTACATAGTAGTATTATAGTAGTTATATTCTTGTATATAGTAGGTAGTATTACAGTAGTTATATTCTTGTACATAGGAGTAGTATTATAGTAGTTATATTCTTGTACATAGGAGTAGTATTATAGTAGTTATATTCTTGTATATAGTAGGTAGTATTATAGTAGTTATATTCTTGTACATAGGAGCAGTATTATAGTAGTTATATTCTTGTACATAGGAGTAGTATTATAGTAGTTATATTCTTGTACATAGGAGCAGTATTATAGTAGTTATATTCTTGTACATAGGAGGTAGTATTATAGTAGTTATATTCTTGTACATAGGAGGTAGTATTATAGTAGTTATATTCTTGTATATAGTAGGTAGTATTATAGTAGTTATATTCTTGTACATAGTAGTAGTATTATAGTAGTTATATTCTTGTACATAGGAGTAGTATTATAGTAGTTATATTCTTGTACATAGTAGTAGTATTATAGTAGTTATATTCTTGTACATAGGAGTAGTATTATAGTAGTTATATTCTTGTACATAGGAGTAGTATTATAGTAGTTATATTCTTGTACATAGGAGCAGTATTATAGTAGTTATATTCTTGTACATAGGAGTAGTATTATAGTAGTTATATTCTTGTACATAGGAGGTAGTATTATAGCAGTTATATTCTTGTACATAGGAGTAGTATTATAGTAGTTATATTCTTGTACATAGGAGTAGTATTATAGTAGTTATATTCTTGTACATAGGAGGTAGTATTATAGTAGTTATATTCTTGTACATAGGAGGTAGTATTATAGCAGTTATATTCTTGTACATAGGAGTAGTATTATAGCAGTTATACTTTATTTGGAGGTCAACAATATATTGCATAATAACGTTGTGTACTGTTCTTAGGAGAGGTTTTATCTCTGCTTGTAATCCATTCAGTCAAACTGAAATGAACTTGAATGACACTTTTCTGTATATGGCAATTGTGAATTTTTTTCTGTAATTAATATCCATATGTTTGCTGTACAGTCTAGAATCATAAGATGTCAGTCACAACAAATATAGCTTGGTGTTTGTCCATATGTAGTTTCCATTGAGTCACTTATGATTTCCCAATGAGCACATCTGAGCAGATTTGGAACCACAATTGTAATTATCCTGTATCATCCTGGATTATGTCTAATAGTAAAAGAATGTAATGAACAAATAGGAGGTGAACAAGGGTTACAATTTGTGTATGTATTAAAGTTAGGACTTACTGAAACACCGTTTGAAATGTGGATAATTCTAAATAGTTAGTCAGAAATATAAAGCATTTGTTCTCCATTGAATATTATGCTTCTATTATATAGAAATTATCTACAAAAAATTGAACTTTTCAAATATATTTATTTTTCCTATACTGATCCTGAGCTACATCCTGTATTATACTCCAGAGCTGCGCTCACTATTCTGCTGGTACAGTCACTGTGTACATACATTACATTACTTATCCTGTATTATACTCCAGAGCTGCGCTCACTATTCTGCTGGTCACTGTGTACATACATTACATTACTTATCCTGTATTATACCCCAGAGCTGTGCTCACTATTCTGCTGGTACAGTCACTGTGTACATACATTACATTACTTATCCTGTATTATACTCCAGAGCTGCGCTCACTATTCTGCTGGTGCAGTCACTGTGTACATACATTACATTACTTATCCTGTATTATACTCCAGAGCTGCGCTCACTATTCTGCTGGTACAGTCACTGTGTACATACATTACATTACTTATCCTGTATTATACTCCAGAGCTGCGCTCACTATTCTGCTGGTGCAGTCACTGTGTACATACATTACATTACTTATCCTGTATTATACTCCAGAGCTGCGCTCACTATTCTGCTGGTACAGTCACTGTGTACATACATTACATTACTTATCCTGTATTATACTCCAGAGCTGCGCTCACTATTCTGCTGGTGCAGACACTGTGTACATACATTACATTACTTATGCTGTATTATACTCCAGAGCTGCGCTCACTATTCTGCTGGTACAGTCACTGTGTACATACATTACATTACTTATCCTGTATTATACTCCAGAGCTGCGCTCACTATTCTGCTGGTACAGTCACTGTGTACATACATTACATTACTTATGCTGTATTATACTCCAGAGCTGCGCTCACTATTCTGCTGGTACAGTCACTGTGTACATACATTACATTACTTATCCTGTATTATACTCCAGAGCTGCGCTCACTATTCTGCTGGTACAGTCACTGTGTACATACATTACATTACTTATCCTGTATTATACTCCAGAGCTGCGCTCACTATTCTGCTGGTACAGTCACTGTGTACATACATTACATTACTTATCCTGTATTATACTCCAGAGCTGCGCTCACTATTCTGCTGGTGCAGTCACTGTGTACAGACATTACATTACTTCTCCTTTATTAGCAGCAATAGAAACCCTGAAAGCAAAAGCCTGCAGAACCTTCTACGCCATCAGAAGACAACTGTACCACCTCAAACCACCGGTGAGGGTCTGGCTGAAGATATTTGACGCAGTCATCTCCCCGATCCTTCTCTATGGCAGTGAGGTTTGGGGCCCAGCCACCTACCCAGACCAGTCAAAGTGGGATTCCAGCCCAACAGAGAACTTCCACCTGGAGTTCTGCAAATACCTGCTACATGTCCATCGCAACACCTCCAACATGGCCTGCAGGGCAGAGCTAGGCAGACTCCCCCTATGGCTCACCATACAGAAGAGGGCGCTAGCTTTCCAGGCACACATCCAGGGGAGCGACTCCTACCACCACCAAGCCTGGCTAAGCCACCGGAGCAAACCAGACACTCACCAACCAAACAGCAGCCAACCACCAAACCAAAAACTCCAACAGATGATAACCAAGGCCGAAATAAAGGCGACCACAGAGGCAAACAGAGAGCGGCACATTGAAGAATGGAGAAACGAAATAAATAACTCCAAGAAACTCACCGTGTACCAATCCCTACAAAGGGACTACACCATGGCCACCTACCTGGAGAGAATACGCCACCCCAAGCACAGACAGACCCTGAGCCGATACAGACTGAGCGCCCACAACCTAGAGATAGAGACGGGGCGATAGAGGCAGACGTACAAGCCACGGGAGAACAGACTGTGCCAGCACTGTGACCAGGGGGCCCTAGAAGACCAGACCCACTTCCTGCTACACTGCACCAAATACTCAGCTGTGAGGGCCGTCTACTACCAAAGACTCTCTGCCCACATCCCAGACTTCATATCTGCAGACGAGAAGAGGAAACTCTACATCCTACTGGGAGAAGAAGAGGCCACTGTGGAGATCGCTGCCCAATACGTGTCCAGCTGTCACCAAACCAGAGGAAGATGAGACTCCATGGACTGTTATATTTATCCCAATACACTATTCTGCTGGTGCAGTCACTGTGTACATACATTACATTACTTATCCTGTATTATACTCCAGAGCTGCGCTCACTATTCTGCTGGTACAGTCACTGTGTACATACATTACATTACTTATCCTGTATTATACCCCAGAGCTGCGCTCACTATTCTGCTGGTGCAGTCACTGTGTACATACATTACATTACTTATCCTGTATTATACTCCAGAGCTGCACTCACTATTCTGCTGGTACAGTCACTGTGTACATACATTACTTATCCTGTATTATACTCCAGAGCTGCGCTCACTATTCTGCTAGTACAGTCACTGTGTACATACATTACATTACTTATCCTGTATTATACTCCAGAGCTGCGCTCACTATTCTGCTGGTACAGTCACTGTGTACATACATTACATTACTTATCCTGTATTATACTCCAGAGCTGCGCTCACTATTCTGCTGGTGCAGTCACTGTGTACATACATTACATTACTTATCCTGTATTATACTCCAGAGCTGCGCTCACTATTCTGCTGGTGCAGTCACTGTGTACATACATTACATTACTTATCCTGTATTATACTCCAGAGCTGCGCTCACTATTCTGCTGGTACAGTCACTGTGTACATACATTACAGTACTTATCCTGTATTATACTCCAGAGCAGCGCTCACTATTCTGCTGGTACAGTCACTGTGTACATACATTACATTACTTATCCTGTATTATACTCCAGAGCTGCGCTCACTATTCTGCTGGTACAGTCACTGTGTACATACATTACAGTACTTATCCTGTATTATACTCCAGAGCAGCGCTCACTATTCTGCTGGTACAGTCACTGTGTACATACATTACATTACTTATCCTGTATTATACTCCAGAGCTGCGCTCACTATTCTGCTGGTACAGTCACTGTGTACATACATTACATTACTTATCCTGTATTATACCCCAGAGCTGCGCTCACTATTCTGCTGGTGCAGTCACTGTGTACATACATTACATTACTTATCCTGTATTATACTCCAGAGCTGCACTCACTATTCTGCTGGTACAGTCACTGTGTACATACATTACTTATCCTGTATTATACTCCAGAGCTGCGCTCACTATTCTGCTAGTACAGTCACTGTGTACATACATTACATTACTTATCCTGTATTATACTCCAGAGCTGCGCTCACTATTCTGCTGGTACAGTCACTGTGTACATACATTACTTATCCAGTATTATACTCCAGAGCTGCGCTCACTATTCTGCTGGTGCAGTCACTGTGTACATACATTACATTACTTATCCTGTATTATACTCCAGAGCTGCGCTCACTATTCTGCTGGTGCAGTCACTGTGTACATACATTACATTACTTATCCTGTATTATACTCCAGAGCTGCGCTCACTATTCTGCTGGTACAGTCACTGTGTACATACATTACATTACTTATCCTGTATTATACTCCAGAGCTGTGCTCACTATTCTGCTGGTGCAGTCACTGTGTACATACATTACATTACTTATCCTGTATTATACTCCAGAGCTGTGCTCACTATTCTGCTGGTGCAGTCACTGTGTACATACATTACATTACTTATCCTGTATTATACTCCAGAGCTGCGCTCACTATTCTGCTGGTGCAGTCACTGTGTACATACATTACATTACTTATCCTGTATTATACTCCAGAGCTGCGCTCACTATTCTGCATTCCTCTGAATAATTTGGGATTTCATCTTTCTGACATTACTTTGCTGATCCTAGTTTATTCCTGTCATTAGTTCCCTCATCCCCAGGTCCGTGTCCCAGCGCCGGCGGTCTGGAGAGCAGAGCGGGGTCCTCTGCGGGGTGAGGGTCTGTGGGCTGAGCAGTTCCTGTTATTTGGGGATCGCCCTGTTATTTCGGACTCTTTTCTGCTCTCCATCAGGACTTGTCTCTGTCTGGACATTCACTTCTTCGCTGACACTGAGCAGGTCCGATCGCTCTGACTCTGACTCTGTAATCTGAACGCTTCTTTACTTGTCTCCCCCCACGGTGGAAATCTTGGCAGAAATTCACGGATGAACAAGGGCTTTGGTTCTCATCATGATCAGTATTTATAGAGAACGAAGACATCACACCGTGCACCGTCAGCTAGCATTGACTGACTCAGGTCTGACTGTGTGTCACAAGAGCTTGCAATCTAATTTCATTATTAGTGTTGGTGACTTTTGTCTGGTGCACTGTTGGGGGAAAGAGCAAACATTGCATGTCATAGTCGCCCTTATGTGCTACGCCCAGGTCATCCAGCCTTGGATTGCAAATGTTATGAAGTGAAGATGTTATGGGATAACTTCATGATCACGACCGCTGGGGCCGGCACCGATTCTGAGAGCCCGACGCTGCATCTCCCCTTGTAATGAAGTGGCGGCTGAAGACGTCTCCTGCTGCTCTAGTCACTCGCTAGTGAATGCTCAACCTGATGATCCAGAAATAAAGGAGCCCCACACTTTTGATTCGGTGCAGGCCCCTGAAGGTCGGATCCCCAACAATCAAGAAATGATCACTTATCTGATTGATAGGAGAAACTTCATAACCCGGCGCCGTCCCTTTACAGTCAACTTTCCAATTGGGATCGGAAAAGATCGGATTCCGATCAGCAATCGAGTAAATTTCACAATTGCGATTTGAATTCCGATCCCGATTTTTTCCGGCAGGATCGAGGTGGGAGGTTATCTCAAGATCAGCTCAACCCTACTTTTATATAGATCATTAACAGGGTTGAGCAATCAGGATTGGGTAAGATCGGATCCCGATCGGTGATTGAGTAAATTTCACGATCGGGATCGGCTGGAAAATGATCGAAAATCGGATTTTAAAAACGATCCTGAAATTTCAAGATCGGATCAACCCTAATTTTGGCTACTGATGTCCCTGCACTGTCTGAGGGGCCGACCTTACAGCTCAGCGTCATCACAGGGGGAGTGGGCAATATGGGTAAGATACGGGCAAAGCTGAATTCAGGTATATAACACTCCCGACCTGAGAGGACATGAAGGGTCTCAAGTCTTTGACGTAAAGTCCTTTGACTGTAGTATGTCACACCGTGACCCCATGATATACCGGGCCTCCTCTGGGGTTACGATATAGCCATAGCAATAAAGGGCTTATACAGGATTCGTATAACAAGGGTTTTGGAAATAGCAACAACTTTGTCCATAGACTGTGTCTGATATTGCAGCTCAGCTCCTTAGAAGTCAATAGAGTTGCATTGCCGTATCGCTGCCATACAATCTGTGGTCTGGTGTTCTCTGTTCACTCAATGACCTAACACTTACATCCTCTATTATCAGAACCTCCCACGCTCGTATACAAGACTTCTCCCGAGCTGCACCACTTCTCTGGAATGCTCTACCCCGGACAATCAGAGTAACTCCCAACTTCTACAGTTTCAAACGCAAAGTAAAGACGCATCTTATCAGACCGGCCAATCACAATGTCTAACGTAAACCCTTCCCCCTCCTCTGTCCCCGCCCCCACATTACCCCACATGATATGATGTCATCTCAGGATAACTTTATCTGTCCAAGCTCCGTCCACATGTTACAGGACATGACTGGTGACGGCTCATAAAGTCTTATGTCTGTGTAATGAGTCACCTCTATTACAGAAGTGTCTGACCTCTGTATAAGCAATGCCGCCCCTGCTACCTCTTGTGTTGCCCCCTCTACCTCATAGATTGTAAGCTCTTGTGAGCAGGGCCCTCAGTCCCATCGTGTGAAATGACTTTCTTTGTAATGTATCTTTCTGTCTGTATTTGAACCCTACAAATTGTTATTTTGATACAGTAACTTTACTGTTCGATTTGTCCGACCTTCTGTCCATCCCTGGGCCTTGGCCCACAACGACCCTGTTTTCTGGGGGCTTACCTATAGGAGATGCTGAAGCCCTGGTCTCTTGGTGGGTCCCAATGGTCCCTCTGCCACATAAACTATACCACTAATCTAAGTGGCGCGTAGTATTCAGGGGCCCCATTATGGAAGTTGCGCTGGGGCCAAGAGCTTTAGGTTACATTGCCGCTTCACTGATCTCCAATCCTTGGCTTACTTTTATTAAATACGGACTAGTTCACAGCAGGAACCCCCTACAAGACCCGCCATTCAGGAAATGCTCCGACCGAGTCTTGTAGCCGTGAATTGTGACTTTTCACAGTCAGGTTTTCACTTTGCCCAATTTTTCTTCTTCTAACACACCAACATAAAGAACTGTGAGTGGATTTAGTAACCTTGTGGCTTATTGTATAGAGTCCTTCCTAATCTTGTGATACACAGCGCCTGGTCCGTGGTGACCCAGGATCCCAATCTTTAGGGGTATATATATATGTTACTATATACATTGCTCTGCATTGTATCTAGTGCTCAGTGTTGGGTCATTTGTCATATACAGGCACCGTTCCTTGGTTTTATCCAGTGTATACTATATCCAGATGTTATAAAAGGTCCTCGGGGCAGGACAGTGGCTCAGTGGTTAGCTTTGCGTGCTGGAGTCCTGGGTTCAAATCCCGCCAAGGTTTGTATGTTCTCCCTTTGTTTGCGCCTCGTCCAGTCCCTAATAACGAAAATCGAATTCCCATTGTCTGTTTCCTCCATAGTACAGGCACAAGTAAGAGCAGATTCTTCTCAGCCCTACCAAGCAATAACTTTCCACGTTTCTCAGAAATTTAATTTCCCTTCTTAATTATCCTGAAATGTAGATTCTACAAAGTGATGATGCCATCTTATTCTGAAGGAACCGCGGCCGTCACATCTCACTCCGCCGGGCAGAGGTCACCGGTAGATTTATCTCTCGTTCTGTATTCTGTATATGGACAGCACTACGACCATAGAGATCTCCCCTCGTTCCGCCTCGTGGTAGAGGTCACGTCATCTGGAGCATGACAGGTACCGGAAAACGCAGCACTTATTAAGGGAAATGGTCGGCGACTATAAACCTCGTTTTATGAGTCCACCTCTGCTCGCAGAGCAAGAAATTCAGCATATTAATGGGAAGAAAGCGGAGCTGGAAGCCGCAGTGGTCAAGTGCCCCGAAGTCTTGTACTTTCCCATAATGAATGGAGGTCATTCCTCTGTCGGGCACACTCAGCATTAGCTGCATTAGTCCTGAATTGCCAGTCTTTTACACCATTTCCTCATAATTGCCAGATTTGCATTGTCCTTGAGACTAATAGATTCTAATGACTTTTGCAGATCTCGTTCACTTGTGTAGAGCGAAAAGAGATGTTCGCGACGTAGCCTCCACCAAGAAAACGGCCCCTAATCTACTATCATGGTAGACGTTGGGTGACTCTTGTCTCTACACCTTGAGTAGGTGATTTCTCTAATGGTGGAATGGTCTCTCTCTGCTTATGACGTCTTATGAATATCCGAAAGACTCAGAAAGACGGTTCATGACCTCCAACCCTCCGGGCTAATAGTCACTCACATGAATGCTGAGATTGTCGGAGATCCTGGGCGTGGGGATCGTCATAATCTTCAGATAATGACCTATTGTAAGGATATGTTGTCAACTGATACGCCCCAAAAAACCCCTTTAACTTATTTTTTAGTAATTTGTGCTACAGTAAGCCCGCCATGGTAGCCATATGGACGAGCCTTGGGCCAGCCTGACCCTGGTGCCGATGAATTCATAGTCCTTCCTTGGGCCACTTATGGTAGATACTAACCACTTCATACTGGTGACGTCCCACTAGATTTGCTGTTTTGGAGATGCCCAAGTTGTGGCCTTCTCAGTTTGGCCCTGGCCACAGTTGCTCGGATCCTTACACTATCTCACTTTTCTGTTTCCACCAATGTCAAGAACTGATGGCCGACTTGCTCTGTTATATCTTACTTGCCATGAGAGGCGCCATTGTTTCCAGACAATCAGTGTTGTTCACCTTACTTCGATACATGCTAAATTTTTGGAATTCTATAAATCTGGCTCCAATCTCAATTTATACACATGCCATAGTCTAAGAATTTGGCTCCAGATTTTAGTTGTACATCATCAGTGGTTTTGACAGTCCCTGACATTGGTTAAGTCCTGGATTTAGTAATGTGTCCGACTCTGTGTCATGGGTTTGCTAACTTTGTACTGTGTACCTTGTCTTCGTATTAGGGTTGAGCCATTCTTGAGATTTCAGGATCGATTTCAAAATCCGATTTCCGATCATTTTCCAACCAATCACGATTGTGAAATTTGCTCGATGGCCAATCGGAATCCAATCTTTCCCGATCTCGATCGCTCAACCCTAGTCAATGCTTCTCTATGGGAAAAGTCACTTTTAGGGTTGAGCCGATCTTGAGATTTCAAAATCCGATTTCCGATCATTTTCTCACCGATCGCGATCGTGAAATTTGCTCAATCGCTGATCGGGATCCGATCTTTTCCAATCCCCATCACTCAACCCTACTTGGTATTAGTTCCATATTCGGGGATATGGTCAATTATTCTGTCTTGGTTTGGTGAACTTGTATTTTCGGGTTCAGAAAAGTGTCAAAAACATTCAGTGATTTGTCACCATGGATAGGACCAAACCACATCAACCAGTGATGGCAAAAGCAAACGTCTGTGCAGTTACATAGGGCAGGGGGTCATTTTTGGATGCCTTTCCTTCTTCTTGTCAACTTTCCAATATGGCTGCCTTAGTCATTCTCTAAAGGGTCTTGACCTTCTCGGCATCCACTTAAGGACATAGATGAGTAAGTTCTGTACTAGTATGGGACCTTGGTGGTCCAAATCCCTTAATTTGGATACTCTTGCAGTATTTCTATGGATTAAAATAGTAAAGCTTGACATTACAACAAAAATGGGCTAGTAGGGTTGTATGATCGGGATTGGTAAAGATCGGCTCCCGATCGGTGATCGAGCAAATTTCACGATCGGGATCGACTTGAAAATGATTGGAAATCGGATTTTCAAAATCAGCTCAACCCCATGTAGCCTGGTAGCCGTAGACTATGGACTACTTGTACCCTAACATCTCCATATGGCCCCAACCACTGATGGAGATGGTAGACCTGGTGACTTCTTCATAGAAAGCCTATGGCAGCTGTCATTGACCTCTCTCAGATTTTGGATTTACTTTATAGACATGTTAGCTATATCAGACATGACAGTCTACCCAGGCGGCTCCCAACCTCCGTGTCCAGGCCCACCGAACATGGTGCCAAGTGAGAAATCTGCACCCATCTGGCTTCAAAGCACAATGGAAGGTTACGTCTGCCTTCAGAAGACGACGCGTTCTGCTGGCACTTTTATCCCTGTGATGTATTAGGTGGCGTCTTTTATCCCGTCAGGCCCTGTGATCTCATAAAACAAGAACTGTTTCATATTTAGCTAAAGCAGAGCCTGTCTTACGGAAACACGCCAGAATTGATATGTAGAAAGGACGGCTCCCGCTTTCAGCCGCCATCTGCCGCTGCGGGTTTGTCGGTTGCGATGGATGTTTTATCACCTGTCATATAAATGAACCGATTGAATGAAGTTTGAAAGGCGGCAGATAAAGACATTTTTATTGGCCCAAGGACTGATGGATTGTTTGCTTACCTATTTAATCATATGTCAAATAAAAGTAGGGAAAGGAGCGCCGGGTGCGAGGGAAGCGAAAGTGTACGACGGCTTTCAGACAACGCTATGGAAGGTATTAGGGGATGGGGAAACGTGGAGGAAACGGTTGTCTCCGAAGCACATAAGAAAAACCACTTAGGGCAAGGACTACATAGGACAGGAGGCCTGAGGAAACCCCTATCAAGACTTCCCATGTTAAGGACATCATCAACACCCGCCATCTTTGTTTTGTTTCCACTGTGGTGGAACACTTGCTATGAAGTCCTACAAAATTACACCAATGGGCAGCTTATAGAGGGGGACAGTAAAATACCCCAAGGCAGAATGTCCCTTAAGGCCGGGTTCACACAATATCTTTTGGCACATAATGTGGCACGTAGACGCCGCGGGAGCTTTTGCGGGTCATATACGCTCCCATTGATTTCAATGGGAGCCGGGACCGTATACGTGGTGCAATGTTGCGGCCTGCCGCAAAATCACGGCCGCAAAATAGTGCCGCGTATACGTTCCTGGCTCCCGCGGCGTCTACGTGCCTCATTACGTGCCAAAAGACATCGGGTGAACCCGGCCTTAAGGGGATTCTACCATTAAAATTAAATTTTTTCTCGTTAACACGTAGGAATAGCCTTAACAAAGAGTATTCTTCTCCTACCTTTAGATGTCTTCTCTGCGCCGCTGTTCTGTAGAAATCCCGGTTTTCGTCAGTATGTAAATGAGTTCTCTTGCAGCACTGGGGGCGGGCCTCAGTGCTCAAACAGCACTAGGGGCGTTCCCAATGCTGCGAGAGAACTTTCCAGTGCTGCCTCCATCTTCTTCAGGAACAGCCTCTTCACGCGTCTTGTTGCGCCTCAGGAGGTCAAACTTCTAGAGCCAACTGCGCATGCCTGCTGGCAACAAGAAAAATGGCCACTTACACAGTAAATAAGCGGCCATTTTCTTGTGGTCTGTGGGCATGCACAGTCGACTCTGCCCGAGGCCTAGAAGTTTGACCCCCAGCGCCGGAAGAAGATGGAGGCAGTGCTGAAGAGTTCTCTTGTAGCATTGGGGACGCCCCCAGTGCTGTTTGAGCGCTGGGGCCCGCCCCCAGTGCTGTGAGAGAAATCATTTGCATACCAACAAAAAACGGGATTTCTACCGAACGGTGGTGCGGAGAAGACGTCTAAAGGTAGGAGAAGAATAAGGCTATTCCTATGTGTCAACGAGAAAAAATTCAATTTTAATGGTAGAATCCCTTTAAGCAATTCTCTAACATATCTGAAAGCGTCGATTGAAAACGAACCTTCACCTTATGGCAATAAAAAAGAATTTAACAAAAATACACCCATCCGCCCACCGATGACGTCAATGTTGGTAAGACCCTCAGCTGTTGAAAGTGTATTAACAGCTCGGCTTACTGCGCGCCCCCAGCGGGTCACCGTGTGGATGGAGATTAGCATTGGCCGTAGCTTGTGTTTAATTACTGTTTATACAGTTACATGGCGCAGTTATGTTTGACTAAATGCCCGCTTAGAAATGAATCTAGTAGTATCTTGGAAAGGAGCCACCTGTTCCCCACTGGGTTGCAGAATCTAAAAAATGGTTTTGATGTTTTCGCTTATACGCATGAGCTAATTTCTCCCGAGCCCTTGAAAGGCTTTCCAAATCTTATGTTAAATGGATGAAGGGTTGAATAAGTGGTCCCCCACTGGGAGCGGGGAAAACAGCACCTATTATCAGAGGGGAGACATTTCAGATTATCTTGCAGATCTGACCCCCCCCCTCCTTCTTCCACCCCCTTGCCTGTGGTAAAGCTGACCGTAATCCCGGCACTCAAGAACACGTCTGGCTTAGCATGGAACATAGAGGTGAGATGGCTGTGTAAGATCAATGACTGGTCCTGCAGACTCGCTCCAATTAAAGCACTCGCTGAATGGGCGCACTGTGCCCCGCTTTGGCCGGGATCTGATGACACGAAGGTGAGAGGTCTGAAAAAGGAATGCCGTTTATCCCGTGCCAAGTAACGAAATTAACTGCTTCAGCGCCAGGTTCGATGCAAAGCCTGCCCAAGACTAGCAACGTATATAAACTATATGGAAGATGGAGGGTATTACTGGAAAAAAGCAAATAACGGGACCTTTGCAGCTCTACCGTATCTTGTCCGTGTGCTCTTTAATAGGGTTGAGCTGATCTTGAGATTTCAGGATCAATTTTAAAATCTGATTTTCAATCCTTTTCCAGCAGATCCTGATCGCGATCGTGAAATTTGCTCAATCGTCGATCACGATCCGATCTTTTCCGATCCTGATTGCTCAACCCTAATGTTAGCTTTTCCCACAATGATTGGCCAGTAGTCAAGCATTGTGTGAATTAACCTCCGACCTCGATTCCGCCAGAAAAAATCTGAATCGGAATTCTGATAGCAATCGTGAAATTTACTTGATCGCCGATCTGAATCCGATCTTTTCCGATCCCGATTGCTCATCCCTAGTGCTGACTGTTTTTCACACTAGTACACTGATCCATTTTATTGTAATGGCCCCACACACAGTGTCTTATCATGGTCTGTCAATCCAGAGCAGAACTCCATACCTGTCCATTTTGTGGCCCAGGCTCACAAGAAAGTGAATGGAAGCACCAGTGAGACATGGACATCAACCATGGGCTGTCACTATTGTTTAACATGGACCAGCAAAATATACAGGATCGTGTGCATATAACTGAAAGCTGACACTATAGGTGAACATGAAGCTTTCTATGATAACCACACATCAGTACATGTCAGTCTTTAGATATGTCCTGCAGGGCAGTGCTTCTCTATATATGTCCTGCAAGTCAGTGCTTCTTTATATATGTCCTGCAGGTCATTGCTTCTCTATATATGTCCTGCATGTCAGTGCTTCTCTATATATGTCCTGCTTGTCAGTGCTTCTTTATATATGTCCTGCAGGTCAGTGCTTCTCTATATATGTCCTGCATGTCAGTGCTTCTCTATATATGTCCTGCTTGTCAGTGCTTCTTTATATATGTCCTGCATGTCAGTGCTTCTCTATATATGTCCTGCATATCAGTGCTTCTCTATATATGTCCTGCATGTCAGTGCTTCTTTATATATGTCCTGCAGGTCAGTGCTTCTCTATATATGTCCTGCATGTCAGTGCTTCTCTATATATGTCCTGCATGTCAGTGCTTCTCTATATATGTCCTGCAGGTCATTGCTTCTCTATATATGTCCTGCATGTCAGTGCTTCTCTATATATGTCCTGCATATCAGTGCTTCTCTATATATGTCCTGCATGTCAGTGCTTCTTTATATATGTCCTGCAGGTCATTGCTTCTCTATATATGTCCTGCATGTCAGTGCTTCTCTATATATGTCCTGCATATCAGTGCTTCTTTATATATGTCCTGCATGTCAGTGCTTCTCTATATATGTCCTGCATGTCAGTGCTTCTCCGTATATGTCCTGCTTGTCAGTGCTTCTCTATATATGTCCTGCAGGTCAGTGCTTCTCTATATATGTCCTGCAGGTCAGTGCTTCTCTATATATGTCCTGCATGTCAGTGCTTCTCTATATATGTCCTGCATGTCAGTGCTTCTCTATATATGTCCTGCAGGTCAGTGCTTCTCCGTATATGTCCTGCACGAGCTTGAAGCTGTTTCTGAGTTTGGGAGAGAGACAGTCACAGAGCAGATTCTCCTCTACTTACTGCGCAAATCTACAGCCACCTGCTCAGAGAGGACCACAAAACCAAAATGTAGCATCCAGAGGGGAAACTGCAAAAAACTACAGAAAGTAAGTCACGGCTATACATGGAGTACACGTTACTTATAGGGTGTGTCCCCAGAAAAACGATGATACGTGCACCCGGCTGTGGGCGAGAGGAGAAGTAGCACAAGAAGGAAGATGGAAAACCTTCAAGGAACAGAACACTTTGGTCCAAAAATAGATTGTGGAATATTAAAAGTGACTACAGAAGCTTCAAGCATGAAATGTGCTCCGACCCTGGCCATGCGGAAGACCTGTCCAAAAATGGAGCCGATTGAGTGCAGTACTAGCCCCAAAATAATGGTCCATTTACAACGGTTGCATCACAATATCCGCAGTAACAAGGACTAAAGCACAGCCTCAGTGCAAAGTTTTTCCCAGTTTGATCCCCTGAGCAGGTTCACTGTCTTCATAGTCTGGAGGATCTTTATCCAGGGCTGGTTATACTCCAGTACTAGGAGCACAGCTGCAGCCCCGTGCACTGCATTGTATTGGTTTTGCAGCCCTGCGCCTTGTATTTGGGTATGCCCAGCCTGTGCACGCTCCCCACCGCCTGCCGTGACCCCATAGATCACATATTGGCAACCAATCCTCTGGATGGATCATCATTTGGGGCTGCAAAACCCATTCCAGAACCTTGCTATTAAAATAAGTTTGGACCTGTAATGGTTCCAAGCATGGGAGACACAAAAACAGAAACTTTTTTTGACTTGCCCCCCTCCGGGGACATGTTGGGGATATGTGGGCACTTTGAGCTGACCATGACTAATGTGTAGGTAGCCGGCAAAACAGCGGAAGACACCGATCCGTCAAGTCTATTCTCCAAAGCACATTTCAGGAGGTAAAGTTTCATGTTTTGCCTTGTGCCTGGGTCTATGACTGCGACCCAAACACTCCCAGAACAGGAGACACAGACAAGGAGTCCTCAGAAGGCAAACAAGCGGAACACTGCAGAAACCAACAAAGGAACAAAAGCCTTCAAAACCCGGAGCGTTCATGCTCCAGCGAATGTCAAAGCTTCCCCTAACCAGAGCCACAGACACCGGGCAGAGCTCTGCTTGGGATGGGATTACCATTCACTCCCCGGGACAGAACTTCCTCTCCGTCTCAGTGCATGGCTAAGTATGAAAGGATGGGAAGGATAAGTGCGGGCTAATGGAAGAAAGTACCCAAGGAAGGAGCAACTGGGCATGTCGAGGAGTCTCAAGAGCCTCCACACCTAAGACTCACAAGATCTGTAGTATAGGACTGTCTGTGCACAGCGCGTCTGCGGGATAACAATTGTTTGGTTCTTACTTATAATCAGAACATATAGTGGCCCTGACTCCTGATCTGCGGCTTCTTACATTACAGAGGGAATGGGAAGGAGTCTGACCCAGAGGTGCTGAGGGTGTGGACTGAAAGGGGGCCTATATGTTCCCCTGATAGAGGTGCTGAGTGTGCGCGTCACCCCCTGGGTTTACTAAAATGCCATCTGACCCCACAGAAACCAGGGCTGCAGAGACCTAATGTAGGCGAGTGCAAAAAATAACAAAATATTATTATTACTATTATTTATAGAGAACATTTATTCCCATGGTGCTCTGTACATTATTATATTATTCCCATGGTGCTCTGTACATTATTATATTAATCCCATGGTGCTCTGTACATTATTATATTAATCCCATGGTGCTGTACATTATTATATTATTCCCATGGTGCTCTGTACATTATTATATTAATCCCATGGTGCTGTACATTAGTATATTAATTCCATGGTGCTCTGTACATTATTATATTAATCCCATGGTGCTGTACATTATTATATTAATCCCATGGTGCTCTGTACATTATTATATTAATCCCATGGTGCTGTACATTATTATATTATTCCCATGGTGCTCTGTACATTATTATATTAATCCCATGGTGCTGTACATTATATTAATCCCATGGTGCTGTACATTATTATATTAATCCCATGGTGCTGTACATTATTATATTAATCCCATGGTGCTCTGTACATTATTATATTAATCCCATGGTGCTCTATACATTATTATATTAATCCCATGGTGCTCTGTACATTATTATATTAATCCCATGGTGCTCTGTACATTATTATATTAATCCCATGGTGCTGTACATTATTATATTATTCCCATGGTGCTCTGTACATTATCATATTAATTCCATGGTGCTCTGTACATTATTATATTAATCCCATGGTGCTGTACATTATTATATTAATCCCATGGTGCTCTGTACATTATTATATTATTCCCATGGTGCTCTGTACATTATATTATACCCATGGTGCTGTACATTATTATATTAATCCCATGGTGCTGTACATTATTATATTATTCCCATGGTGCTCTGTACATTATTATATTAATCCCATGGTGCTCTATACATTATTATATTAATCCCATGGTGCTCTGTACATTATTATATTAATCCCATGGTGCTCTGTACATTATTATATTAATCCCATGGTGCTGTACATTATTATATTATTCCCATGGTGCTCTGTACATTATCATATTAATTCCATGGTGCTCTGTACATTATTATATTAATCCCATGGTGCTGTACATTATTATATTAATCCCATGGTGCTCTGTACATTATTATATTATTCCCATGGTGCTCTGTACATTATATTATACCCATGGTGCTGTACATTATTATATTAATCCCATGGTGCTGTACATTATTATATTAATCCCATGGTGCTCTGTACATTATTATATTAATCCCATGGTGCTCTGTACATTATTATATTAATCCCATAGTGCTCTGTACATTATTATAATAATCCCATGGTGCTCTGTACATTATTATATTAATCCCATGGTGCTCTGTACATTATTATATTAATCCCATGGTGCTCTGTACATTATTATATTAATCCCATGGTGCTGTACATTATTATATTATTCCCATGGTGCTCTGTACATTATATTATACCCATGGTGCTGTACATTATTATATTAATCCCATGGTGCTGTACATTATTATATTAATCCCATGGTGCTGTACATTATTATATTAATCCCATGGTGCTGTACATTATTATATTAATCCCATTGTGCTGTACATTATTATATTATTCCCATGGTGCTGTACATTATTATATTACTCCCATGGTGCTCTGTACATTATTATATTAATCCCATGGTGCTCTGTACATTATTATATTAATCCCATGGTGCTCTGTACATTATTATATTAATTCCATGGTGCTGTACATTATTATATTAATTCCATGGTGCTCTGTACATTATTATATTAATCCCATGGTGCTGTACATTATTATATTAATCCCATGGTGCTGTACATTATTATATTAATCCCATGGTGCTGTACATTATTATATTATTCCCATGGTGCTCTGTACATTATTATATTAATCCCATGGTGCTCTGTACATTATTATATTAATCCCATGGTGCTGTACATTATTATATTAATCCCATGGTGCTGTACATTATTATATTAGTCCCATGGTGCTCTGTACATTATTATATTAATCCCATAGTGCTCTGTACATTATTATAATAATCCCATGGTGCTCTGTACATTATTATACTAATCCCATGGTGCTGTACATTATTATATTAATCCCATGGTGCTCTGTACATTATTATATTAATCCCATGGTGCTGTACATTATTATATTATTCCCATGGTGCTCTGTACATTATATTATACCCATGGTGCTGTACATTATTATATTAATCCCATGGTGCTGTACATTATTATATTAATCCCATGGTGCTGTACATTATTATATTAATCCCATGGTGCTCTGTACATTATTATATTATTCCCATGGTGCTCTGTACATTATATTATACCCATGGTGCTGTACATTATTATATTAATCCCATGGTGCTGTACATTATTATATTAATCCCATGGTGCTCTGTACATTATTATATTAATCCCATGGTGCTCTGTACATTATTATATTAATCCCATAGTGCTCTGTACATTATTATAATAATCCCATGGTGCTCTGTACATTATTATATTAATCCCATGGTGCTCTGTACATTATTATATTAATCCCATGGTGCTCTGTACATTATTATATTATTCCCATGGTGCTCTGTACATTATATTATACCCATGGTGCTGTACATTATTATATTAATCCCATGGTGCTGTACATTATTATATTAATCCCATGGTGCTGTACATTATTATATTAATCCCATGGTGCTGTACATTATTATATTAATCCCATTGTGCTGTACATTATTATATTATTCCCATGGTGCTGTACATTATTATATTACTCCCATGGTGCTCTGTACATTATTATATTAATCCCATGATGCTCTGTACATTATTATATTAATCCCATGGTGCTCTGTACATTATTATATTAATTCCATGGTGCTCTGTACATTATTATATTAATCCCATGGTGCTATGTACATTATTATATTAATCCCATGGTGCTCTGTACATTATTATATTAATCCCATGGTGCTGTACATTATTATATTAATCCCATGGTGCTGTACATTATTATATTAATCCCATGGTGCTGTACATTATTATATTATTCCCATGGTGCTCTGTACATTATTATATTAATCCCATGGTGCTCTGTACATTATTATATTAATCCCATGGTGCTGTACATTATTATATTAATCCCATGGTGCTGTACATTATTATATTAATCCCATGGTGCTGTACATTATTATATTAGTCCCATGGTGCTCTGTACATTATTATATTAATCCCATAGTGCTCTGTACATTATTATAATAATCCCATGGTGCTCTGTACATTATTATATTAATCCCATGGTGCTGTACATTATTATATTATTCCCATGGTGCTCTGTACATTATTACATTAATCCCATGGTGCTGTACATTATTATATTAATCCCATGGTGCTCTGTACATTATTATATTAATCCCATGGTGCTCTGTACATTATTATATTAATCCCATGGTGCTCTGTACATTATTATATTAATCCCATGGTGCTGTACATTATTATATTAATCCCATGGTGCTCTGTACATTATTATATTAATTCCATGGTGCTCTGTACATTATTATATTAATCCCATGGTGTGCTGTACATTATTATATTAATTCCATGGTGCTCTGTACATTATTATATTAATCCCATGGTGCTGTACATTATTATATTAATCCCATGGTGCTCTGTACATTATTATATTAATCCCACGGTGCTCTGTACATTATTATTTTAATCCCATGGTGCTGTACATTATTATATTAATTCCATGGTGCTCTGTACATTATTATATTAATCCCATAGTGCTCTGTACATTATTATATTAATCCCATGGTGCTCTGTACATTATTATATTAATCCCATAGTGCTCTGTACATTATTATATTAATCCCATGGTGCTGTACATTATTATATTAATCCCATGGTGCTCTGTACATTATTATATTAATCCCATGGTGCTGTACATTATTATATTAATCCCATGGTGCTCTGTACATTATTATATTAATCCCATGGTGCTCTGTACATTATTATATTAATCCCATAGTGCTGTACATTATTATAATAATCCCATGGTGCTCTGTACATTATTATATTAATCCCATGGTGCTGTACATTATTATATTAATCCCATGGTGCTCTGTACATTATTATATTAATCCCATGGTGCTCTGTACATTATTATATTAATCCCATGGTGCTGTACATTATTATATTAATCCCATGGTGCTGTGCATTATTATATTAATCCCATGGTGCTGTACATTATTATATTAATCCCATGGTGCTGTGCATTATTATATTAATCCCATGGTGCTGTACATTATTATATTAATCCCATGGTGCTCTGTACATTATTATATTAATCCCATGGTGCTCTGTACATTATTATATTAATCCCATGGTGCTGTACATTATTATATTAATCCCATGGTGCTGTACATTATTATATTAATCCCATGGTGCTCTGTACATTATTAGATTAATCCCATGGTGCTGTACATTATTATATTAATTCCATGGTGCTCTGTACATTATTATATTAATCCCATGGTGCTGTACATTATTATATTAATCCCATGGTGCTCTGTACATTATTATATTAATCCCATGGTGCTGTACATTATTATATTAATCCCATGGTGCTCTGTACATTATTATATTAATCCCATGGTGCTGTACATTATTATATTAATCCCATGGTGCTCTGTACATTATTAGATTAATCCCATGGTGCTGTACATTATTATATTAATTCCATGGTGCTCTGTACATTATTATATTAATCCCATGGTGCTGTACATTATTATATTAATCCCATGGTGCTCTGTACATTATTATATTAATCCCATGGTGCTGTACATTATTATATTAATCCCATGGTGCTCTGTACATTATTATATTAATCCCATGGTGCTCTGTACATTATGTGTGTGAGGAGCGGATGAGAGCAGAGTGGAGTAGGAGGCCGTTGGAGGATCTGAGGTTACGTGTGGGCAGGTAGCGGGAGATGAGGTCAGAGATATATGGAGGGGACAGGTTGTGGATGGCTTTGTATGTTAGTAGTTTGAACTCTATTCCCTGGGCAATGGGTAGCCAGTGGAGGGACTGGCATAGGGAAGTGGCTGATGAAGAGGTGGGAGAGGTGGATTAAGTGAGCACCGCAGTGTAAGGTGGACTGCAGGGGGGGGGGGGGTG
The DNA here is from genome assembly GCF_031893055.1 of Leptodactylus fuscus. NCBI lineage: Eukaryota > Metazoa > Chordata > Amphibia > Anura > Leptodactylidae > Leptodactylus > Leptodactylus fuscus. The sequence goes on from NW_027440404.1 coordinate 55,862, forward strand.
AGAGTATTTGCAGGAAGGTCATGGAGAAGGGTGTTACAATAATCTAAGCAGGAGGTGTTGAGGGTTTGGATGTGTGGCTTGAAAGATAGGTCAAAGTCCAGAGTTATCCCGAGGCAGCGGACCCATGGGACAGGGGTGAGTGGGGCTCCATTAAATCTTATAGATGGGTCAGGTAGAGCCATATGAGGTGGAGCAAAGATGATGAACTCCATTTTCTCCATGTTGAGTTTGAGAAAGCGGGAGGAGAGGAAGGAGGCTACGGCCACTAAACTGCTGCTGCTGCTGCTGACTCCTCAGCCTTCCCTGCTGCCATCTCCCCCTGTGTACACACAGCAGACAGTGCTCACTGAACTTCCAGAGCTCGTTACTGGCTAATTAGCATATCAATAAAAGGAAGCTAATGCAAAAATGGATGGGAGGATTTACAAGCAAAAGGTATGTGTGGAATAGTCTATATAACGGCTGTGCAAAAATTCGCTTCGTTACAAATGAGTTTTCCCACCGATAGAATTCCTTTAACGTTGACTTACATGGCCGCCCACAACTTGTCCTGTCCACACATCTCTGCCCTAATCTCCAGATCCCTCCACATGTAACATCCGATCCTCACAAGATCTCCTCCTTCACTCTCTTCTGATCTTCTTTTCACTAGGGTTGGACAATCTTGAGATTTCAGGATCGATTTTAAAATCCGATTTCCGATCATTTTCCAGCCGATCCCAATCATGAAATTTGCTCGATCAACGATCGGATTCCGATCTTTTCCTGTGGGATCGAGGTCGGAGGTTATTTCCCACAATGCTTGGCTACTGGCCAATCAGTGTTATCTTTTCCCACAATGACCAGCAGCCAAGCATTGTGGGAAATAACCTCCGACCTCGATCACACGGGAAAAGATCGGAATCTGATCTTTTCCAATCCCGATCACTCAACCCTATTTATACACCAAATAATAATAGTAATAATTAGAGATGAGTGAGTAGTTAAATACTCGATATTCGATATTCGTTTTGAGTAGCCCCTCAATATTCAACTACTCGAATCGAATATCGAATCCTATTATAGTCTATGGGGGGAAAATGCTCGTTTCAGGGGTAGGCAACGTTCAATCAAACTGAACTTACCAAGTCCACGAGTGAGGGTCGGGCTGGATTCTTTGAGAAGTCTTCCAGCAATGAATTCACTCTGCAAGGAATCAGGCCTGGGCGGAGACAACTGCACATGCGCGGACTACAAGAAAATGGCCGCATACAGTCAAAGCGGCCATTTTCTTGTAGCGCGGGCATGCACAGTCGGCTCTGCCCAGGCCCGATGCCTGGCAGAGTGAATTCAGAGCCAGAACACGCCGCAGGGACGCTGTGTAGGGAGAAGACTTCTAAAGGTAGGAGAAAAACCAGCGTTGATTGGCTGACTGTATAGCATTCAACCAATCAACGCTGGTTCTGCAATGAATTTTTCCATTCGAATAGCGAGTGTTACTGGACTTCTTCTATGTCTTCTGCTCTCACTTCTTGCAGTTCTGCCTCCTCTCTGATTTTTGGATTTCCGCTGCTTTCTCTTTGTCCTCTTAGTTCTATGATAGTAACTGCAACCGTTCTCTCTATAGATGTAAATTTGTCGGAGTTCTAACAAAGTAACATCGCGGTATAGCCTTCTATACAGACACGATGCTGCAGGGTTATGTATTTGGTGGATTCTGGCCACTGTCCATATTTTTACCTGACTAGGACTTTGCGTTGACTATAGAGGCCGAGGTTGCGAGCCATGGAGGGTGTATAGCACTGAGTCATTGCCCGCCTCATTAATTAAATACTCATAGAAAAGTGGACAATCGCTCCATAGTCATGGCTCAGAGGGGGCGGCCAGGTGTGCCTAATATAGAGTAATTATCTGTACGCCAGCTGCGCCCTCCTCACCTGCGCAGGTCTTATATACCCTAGATAATTACACGGCTACACCTGGCCCGGGTCACTAGGGATCACATAATAGCTTCTTCTTTACTGGACATCCTGGAAACGTAGGAACGTATGAAGCGGCAGAGGGATCGTCGCTCGGACGACAAAATGAAGGACATTCAATGACCACTCAGAAAAAAGATCCTGCTTGGCTCTACTGACTAAATAATACTGTACTTTACTTAAAGGGGAGGTTTCACCACTGATTCTGGCACAGTGGAAATTCTTTATCTAGCCCCCGCCACTCCTGAGCAATCTGTGCTCATAGTATAAGTACCTAAAATCCTAATGAAGTGGTCTTCTGTCAGGTGGGCGGAGTAAATTGGCTGGGACCGCCCACCTGACAACAGACGGCAGAATTAGCATTTTAGGTACTGAAACTAAGAACTCTGATTGCTCAGGAATGGAGGGAGCTAGAGAAAAAAATGTCAACTATACTGTAATCAATGGGGGACTGCAACCCCTTTAATACTTAGGTCCCTTCTCCTAATACTTGGTACTTGGAGAGCTGAATGCGACACCATAGCCTTCATACGTGATGCTGAAGGGCGACACCATAGTCTTCATACGTGATGCTGAAGGGCGACACCATAGCCTTCATACGTGATGCTGAAGGGCGACACCATAGTCTTCATACGTGATGCTGAAGGGCGACACCATAGTCTTCATACGTGATGCTGAAGGGCGACACCATAGCCTTCATACGTGATGCTGAAGGGCGACACCATAGCCTTCATACGTGATGCTGAAGGGTGACACCATAGTCTTCATACGTGATGCCGAAGGGCGACACCATAGCCTTCATACGTGATGCCGAAGGGTGACACCATAGTCTTCATACGTGATGCCGAAGGGCGACACCATAGCCTTCATACGTGATGCCGAAGGGCGACACCATAGCCTTCATACGTGATGCTGAAGGGCGACACCATAGCCTTCATACGTGATGCTGAAGGGCGACACCATAGCCTTCATACGTGATGCCGAAGGGCGACACCATAGCCTTCATACGTGATGCTGAAGGGCGACACCATAGCCTTCATACGTGATGCTGAAGGGCGACACCATAGCCTTCATACGTGATGCCGAAAGACGACACCATAGCCTTCATACGTGATGCTGAAGGGCGACACCATAGCCTTCATACGTGATGCCGAAGGGCGACACCATAGCCTTCATACGTGATGCTGAAGGGCGACACCATAGCCTTCATACGTGATGCTGAAGGGCGACACCATAGCCTTCATACGTGATGCTGAATGCGACACCATAGCCTTCATACGTGATGCCGAAGGGCGACACCATAGCCTTCATACGTGATGCTGAATGCGACACCATAGCCTTCATACGTGATGCCGAAGGGCGACACCATAGCCTTCATACGTGATGCTGAAGGGCGACACCATAGCCTTCATACGTGATGCTGAAGGGCGACACCATAGCCTTCATACGTGATGCTGAAGGGCGACACCATAGCCTTCATACGTGATGCCGAAAGACGACACCATAGCCTTCATACGTGATGCTGAAGGACGACACCATAGCCTTCATACGTGATGCTGAAGGACGACACCATAGCCTTCATACGTGATGCTGAAGGGCGACACCATAGCCTTCATACGTGATGCCGAAAGACGACACCATAGCCTTCATACGTGATGCTGAAGGGCGACACCATAGCCTTCATACGTGATGCCGAAAGACGACACCATAGCCTTCATACGTGATGCCGAAGGGCGACACCATAGCCTTCATACGTGATGCCGAAAGACGACACCATAGCCTTCATACGTGATGCCGAAGGGCGACACCATAGCCTTCATACGTGATGCCGAAGGGCGACACCATAGCCTTCATACGTGATGCCGAAGGGCGACACCATAGCCTTCATACGTAATGCCGAAGGACGACACCATAGCCTTCATACGTGATGCCGAAGGACGACACCATAGCCTTCATACGTGATGCCGAAGGACGACACCATAGCCTTCATACGTGATGCTGAAGGGCGACACCATAGCCTTCATACGTGATGCCGAAGGGCGACACCATAGCCTTCATACGTGATGCTGAAGGGCGACACCATAGCCTTCATACGTGATGCCGAAGGACGACACCATAGCCTTCATACGTGATGCCGAAGGACGACACCATAGCCTTCATACATGATGCCGAAGGACGACACCATAGCCTTCATACGTGATGCTGAAGGGCGACACCATAGCCTTCATACGTGATGCCGAAGGGCGACACCATAGCCTTCATACGTGATGCCGAAGGGCGACACCATAGCCTTCATACGTGATGCTGAAGGGCGACACCATAGCCTTCATACGTGATGCTGAAGGGCGACACCATAGCCTTCATACGTGATGCTTCTGTATTTAGACATCCACTGTCTACATGTCCTTTAGGTCAGAGCCCGGGCGGCTGCTTCTCCGGGGGCCACGTTTTACATTTACCGGAATAGGCAGTGCATTTTTACAAGCCTTTCGACCTGAAATAATACTAGCAGAAAATCAACAACAGCAACGCCCCATTGACTTTCGAGAAACGAAAGACCTTTAGCAAGATCCGTGAGCCACATTCAAGATGTAATGAGGGATTACTGGGCGGTTGCACACTTTACTAACTGCAGACGAGTCTCCGAGATGACTCACGAGAGCCGAGACCCCGTTATAATCAGACAATAAGTTTACCGCAGCTGAGACAAATCCACACGTCCTGGAAGTTTCCATTTGGTAAAGTCCGTGGTTACAGAAGATCTCTCCCGCCTCCCAAGCCTCGGGACTCGGTGCCTGTCTGCTACGTTTAGGTATTTTGTGGCAGCCGAGCAGACGTGTTGCGCCAATCTGGAAGCCAAATCACAGATGTCATTGACGTTGATTTATTGGCCATCTTGGAGAGGATCAGCCGGGGAATGAGATGATGTGACTTACTGTGATTACAGGGAAGGGTTTCTACTTTCTTCCTGCAGTCTGGTGTACACTTCGATGGAGCTGGCAGAAGAGGCATCAAGATATTGCCCGAAAAATGTGAAAAATAATGCTGGATAATGGGAAAGGTTCCTCAGATGGCCGTGTCTCCGAGATGTTCTGCACCTCCTACAATGTGCCTGCTGTAGAGCGTACATGCCAAAATATGCCAGGAGTAAGACACGCGCTCTTGAAATATGGAGACGTCACCCATCGCCCCCAATGTTTGGCATGGTAGCTGACCAATGATCGACCTCTCCTCCAGTCCCTACCATTGTTATGTATTAGATTTACTCATTTGCTTCCTCTATATGTTGGGTCAATTTGGCCCACCAGAGGTCTAGATGATCGTCCAGTGGACCAGCCCAGGAGAAGACGACCCATTTAGAGATGACTTAGGCCTTAGGGTTTTTTCTAACCATAGATTAGCCCTCGTTTATACATCCTGTGTGTACAATGATGACCACGGTGCAATTCAGAGCCGGGGTGTACACGGTCTCCATATTTATTGGATGGGTCCCAGAGCCATTTTCTCTGGTGGGTCCAAGAGGTCCAACATGGGTTATGTTAACATATAGGCACCATCAGATTCACCAATTCTAATGGGGCATACCATGATATACTCTCTGTCAGAATTGTAATAAATCCAATGGATGTAAGTATAGTCCCAACACAAAATGGCTGTGTATAGGAGCTCCTACTCTTGTGTGACTATCACTGTACCCTGAGCTACTACTGTTTCCACCATCTAACAGATCTGTCCCTGATATATCCATTGCAGTCTCAGGCCTTACTATAACTCCTAGGCAGCAGGCCCGCTGCCTCAGGGTCATGTGTGACGCAGACCTCTCCTTCACCCCGCATGTTGAATCACTCGCACGTTCATGTCACTTCCACCTCAAAAACATCTCCAGAATACACCCTTTCCTTACCAGAGATACACTAAAGACACTTATTGTCTCTCTGATTCATTCTCGCCTTGACTACTGTAACTCCTTACTAATCCGTCTTCCCCTCACTAAACTCTCCCCTCTACAATCTATTCTGAATGCAGCGGCTCATCTACCAGGCTAGACGCTACAGCGAGGCCTCCGGTCTGTGCCGGTCACTACAGCGAGGCCTCCGGTCTGTGCCGGTCACTACAGCGAGGCCTCCGGTCTGTGCCGGTCACTACAGCCAGGCCTCCGGTCTGTGCCGGTCACTACAGCGAGGCCGGACCTCCATACATTTCCTCCCTCATCTCTGTCTACCGCCCAACCCGTGCTCTCCGCTCACTCAATGACCTAACACTTACATCCTCTATTATCAGAACCTCCCCCGCTCATATACAAGACTTCTCCCGAGCTGCACCACTTCTCTGGAATGCTCTACCCCGGACAATCAGAGTAACTCCCAATTTCTACAGCTTCAAACGCAAACTAAAGACGCATCTTATCAGACCGGCCGATCACAATGTCTAACGTAAACCCTTCCCCCTCCTCTGTCCCCGCCCCCACATTACCCCACATGATATGATGTCATCTCAGGATAACTTTATAGGTCCGAGCTCCATCCACATGTTACAGGACACGACTGCTGACGGCTCATAAAGTCTTATGTTTGTGTAATGACAGTCACCTCTATTACAGAAGTGTCTGACCTCTGTATAAGCAATGCCGCCCCTCCTACCTCTTGTGTCACCCCCTCTACCTCATAGATTGTAAGCTCTTGTGAGCAGGGCCCTCAGTCCCATTGTGTGAAATGATTTTCTTTGTAATGTATCTGTCTGTCTGTATCTGAACCCTACAAATTGTACAGCGCTGCGGAATATGTTGGCGCTATAGAAATAAAATGTATTATTATTATTACCCTCTCCACCACAAGGAGCCTTCATTATAGTAGATAAGAACCTTCTATGGCTATGATCTGTGCACTTGTTACATCTGGACAAGAACAGTTCTAGTCACCGACACCAAGCAGAGATCTGGACAATGGTTAGAAATTATAACAGGGCCGACTGGATACAAGATGACGGACCTGGACTTCACCAATAGAGAGTCCCTTCCCTAGGTACTAAATGAGTCTTCTACTGTTTAGGTGTCCCCAGAATTATACAGTCAAGAAATGTGAAGCAGAGATCAGAAAATAAGAATACAAGGAAATAGGACCTTGCCAATAGATGACTGAACCATGATGGGGTTGATGGGGAGCGCCTGTCCATGGCGGCTCACACGAGGTCGTCTCGAGCACGAGACCGCACTATGACATCCACATAACCCAATAGGCCACATGGGACATGGACTCATCATGAGACAATCTCATGAAATGCCCAAGGCTAGTGACTAATGTCTTGAGGTGCTGGAAATAAATCCAGGGGAGGCGGTGACATCAGCCGTTCGGACCTCGGCTGCACATACATGACATCATGCAAAACTTTCACGCGGGCGATCGGATTATTGGTGTTTAGGTCCGGAGTTACCGAGTGACTAAGCAAACAGTTACTGTGCGGTTGTCCTACTAGTCAGGGGCCGTGCGGGGATAGAAGTGTCCAGTCTGGGGCAGGGAGGGTGTGGGGATGATGACAATTATTAATATGATGGAATTAATTAGAGGAGACTTCCATATTAATTCAATCAGTAGGTATGATGAGTTTTACTCAGAGCAGGAGTCAGAGTCAGGCTATGAATAATAGAGCAGTTGCACCAGTCCAGGTGCACCGGACAGCAGATGTGCAAGCGGATTAAAAGTTGCTTTTCTCTATGAGAGGCCTATGGTGTCTCCAGCAGCACAGAGTATTTCAGAACAGAAGAGAGTTCCAGGTAACCTTGAAGCCTCCATGACCACCCTGGGTGGGGTGACGGAGAGCCCTGACAACACGCCGTGTCATTAGTAAGCGGGGATCGTATCATGCTAATTACACGGATCGCTCGCAAACTTCTCTCTCCAACATTTGACATTAATTATAAAAGTTTTGGGTTTCACCAGAGGAGAGATGAAAGGCAGCAGGTTGGGACTGATTTATTTGTCTTGCGCCGCTGCCATCGCTTTCTGTTTTATTGATGCAGGATTCATAAAACGTAGTGGCTGACCTCCATACGGGCCTCGCTCTGAAGGGTTCGCGGCCGCACAAACAGGCTGTATATTTGGGGGGTTTCTGCAGTCACCGGATATGAGAAAATTCATTAGCACAAACTAATACAACACAAAGCAATAAAGAGAGTGACCTGCTGGCCAGATCCTTCCATGGTCGGCCATGGGGCTCCCCCGCTCACTCTGCACGTTTAACTCTTTCTATCCCAGCCCTCAACCTTGGGAGTCGCGTCGTAGGGAGTAGAGGACTTTGGTTTTACTATGTATTAAGGAGCGAGCTTCTTTACAGGCGTATGGAGACTTACAAAGTCATTTTCACTCCATTGGGGGATTATGGGAAACAGCCCCTGCATGGGTCATCAGTATGGGGCTGCTTCCAACACCACCACTATGCACACCATGTTGGCTTCGGTCCCTGTATAGTGGCCAGGCTCCATTGACAAAGGGAACTGAGCTGCAGTAACAGCGTCCGGCTTGCGGCCCCATGTTGTGGAAACGGTCTTGTATCACCCAACAGTCAACCAACCATCAATCAGATATTATACCCCATGGATAGGCCATGAATTCACAATCCGTGGACAACCCCTCAATCATACAATGATGTCATTTAATATATATGGAGGTGTCCCAACACCCCCTGAACATGTTGGGGTTTCCACATGTCCAGTCCTTTGTTCCAAGACCAGAGATGACCGCCAAAGGCTTATGTAGCCCATAGATACCCTTTAGATAGCACTTGTGTGTCTGGTGGCTATCGAGCCCAACTTTCCCACACTCAGCTCGCCCAAGCAATGCATGGTAGAGAAGAGAAAGCCACTGTCTTATCATCCTGAAAACAAAGGGATCGGACAACAAATGTTCCCTGTCATTGAGAGAGTGGCGCGAGGTCACCATACAATTTAGGTCATCCGGACCTCACATCATTGGGTTCAGCCATTGGGTTCAGTATGTAGCCAGTTGTATTCTGTTCTTATTGAGAATACGTGCAAGTCTGCCTGTGTATAAGGGGGTCTGGAGGATTTTTTGTTCACCCAACATTCATGACTACTATGACTACTGCGAGGAGGGAAATCCAAAGGGAATCCATCCAAAGCTATGACCATTACCAGGACGCCAATAATTCCTGAACCAAGGCCGCTATGGCTTTCCATAAAGTGCCCACCCCCATTGGCATCGCTCCAGAAGTTTCATTTATTGCCAGGCACTAAGCCAATGTCTGCTCGGTGAATGGCACCTTCTATGTGTCCAGTAATGGATCTCTGGTGGTAACAAAGGGCCTCAAGGGCTCTGTCGTTTGGAATCTTCCTGGTCGGGAACCTAACCCATCTCATGGAAGCCCCCAATATAGGACTGAAGTCCTGTGATATACAGTATAATACACATGAGGAGGACATGTAAGGATATAGCATTCGGCCGTGACGGTCCTGCCCATTGGAGACGTCCAAGTCTTGCAATCATTGCCTCATTGTAACCGACGACCTTGGTGAACCCTACAGATCTTTGCTGTCGCTTGTTCAGCCCCGGTGCTCTTGTCTCTTCCCCAAATATATTTTCCTCTCGGCCTCGGCGGATATAGAAATATATTCAGACCCAGGATTGGCAGCTGACAGAATCGGGCAATGAAATCCTATGAGACATTTGATTAAAAGGGAATTAAGTAAGAAGCGGCAAATGACCCGGCCGGTGACTGACAATAATATGAAGACGCTGTATATGTGTGTGATATTAATGCTGTCCTTGACAAAGACCCTGCTGTTCCTCAAACGGCTGACGCCAAGGGTTAATGCTGCCAGCCATTGGATCCCGTATCCAGCTGTACGCTGTAATATCGGCCTCTTGTTTCTTCTTACATTTATTAGCAGAACCTTGTGTACTTTGGGTTTAGAGATTGAGCTCGTCCATGCATGATGTGGATGGACAGTCATTTCAGTAGTCACCGTGTAATGCTGCGTCTCACCAGCAGGGGCAGCCTTCCCTGTAGATAACCGCCATGCTGGGCTATTAATCCCTTCATACACCAGGACATACATGTATATACTGAGTCATGTGGGGACGACTACCGAGTGGTATCTGTACTATACTCATATCTAGTATCTATACTCATGTTCTGTTCGTATACCCATGTCTATTATCTGTACCCGTGCCTAGTATCTGTACCCATGTATAGTACAAATCAAATCAAATCAAATCAAATAGGCTTTATTGGCACATCCGAATGGATATTTGGCATTGCCAAAGCTAGTAAAGTGTGTGTGTGTGTGGGGGGGGTTGGAGTCGAGGGGGAGAGTATGGGGGGGGGGTGGCTGATTTGGGGCACAACAGTCTGTGGAGTCTCATCTCCCTCTTAGTTGGTGACCGTTATATGGGGAGGTGGGGTGGGTGGTTTGGGGTATAACAGTCCGTGGAGTCTCATCTTCCTCTTAGTTGGTGACTGCTATATGGGGAGGTGGGGGTGGGTGGGGCGGGTGTATTGGGATAAATATAACAGTCCGTGGAGTCTCATCTTCCTCTTGTTTGGTGACAGCTGGACACGTATTGGGCAGCGATCTCCACAGTGGCCTCTTCTTCTCCCAGTAGGATGTAGAGTTTCCTCTTCTCCCAGTCTGGGATGTGGGCAGAGAGTCTTTGGTAGTAGATGGCCCTCACAGCTGAGTATTTGGTGCAGTGTAGCAGGAAGTGGGTCTGGTCTTCTAGGGCCCCCTGGTCACAGTGCTGGCACAGTCTGTTCTCCCGTGGCTTGTACGTCTGCCTGTATCGCCCCGTCTCTATCTCTAGGTTGTGGGCGCTCAGTCTGTACCGGCTCAGGGTCTGTCTGTGCTTGGGGTGGCGTATTCTCTCCAGGTAGGTGGCCATGGTGTAGTCCCTTTGTAGGGATTGGTACACATTGGTGAGTTTCTTGGAGTTATTTATTGCGCTTCTCCATTCCTCGATGTACCGCTCTTTGTCTCTCTCAATGACTCCTTTTATTTGAGCCTTGTTCAGGGCATGTTGGGGGTTTTGGCTTGGCAGATGGCTGATGCTTGGTTGGGGGGGTATGAGTTTTTCTCGGGGCTCTGTGGCTCAGCCAGGCTTGGTGGTGGTAAGAGCCAGGACTGCTGCCCTGTATGTGAGTCCAGAATGATAGCGCCCTCTTCTGTACGGTGAGCCATAGGGGGAGTCTGCCTAGCTCTGCCCTGCAGGCCATGTTGGAGGTGTTGCGATGGACATGGAGCAGGTATTTGCAGAACTCCAGGTGGAAGTTCTCTGTTGGGCTGGCAGAGCTAATACTAAAATGCATCTTCTAGGACCTTTGACTTACTAGCGGTCCTGGATTCTGCACCACCTACTGCACATTACAGCTATTTACGGCATATTAGTTGGATCCGTCGAGGTCAGACTGACGACTACCACTGCGGAGAAGAGTTACAGCATGATGTCCAGGAATGGGTTAATAAGGAACAGCTTGACATTGTGATTCCCGAGCCTTGATGTCACATCGCACCTCTCATCACAGGCCGGGCCGTGACACCAATGAAAATAACCTCACGAGAACGGAGTTGTCATTTCCCTCAGCGATGCTACGAGGTCGGGGTGACGGCTGTTTTGGCAGCTCAACATTCTCGGCTCTGCCACTCAAGCACAAGCTGCGAGGTCCTTCCATAATCAGAGCCACATGCCCGGGGTAAAGGACGAGGCCACGAGATACTCCGAGGACAATCCTGCTGCTTTATCCCGCCTGTCTCTCCGCTCTCTGCCTGTCCCCTATCACTTCTCACTGCACAGGGCCGGGTGCAGAAGAGATCCTATAGGGTTGTTTGGCAAATGTTACCTCACCGTCGTCCTACTGAGTCTGGACAGAGCGTGGTCATAGTATGTAGGCTTACCCCAATCCTTCTCGTCTATTCATGACATCCCAGACGGACTGGATGATGATGGGATCAGGGTTATATCTGGGGGGTCATATCATCACTTGCAGGACTCCAAAGTGCAAAGGTCACCTCTAATATTACTTGTGCATGCTACTAGATATTTGGTGATTCTGTTGCAGCTGGCCGGCCATGTGTAGGGTCAGGTGTATGTCCAGACTAAGATCCAACCATGGTCCTTGCAGCAAGGCATCCGCTGATCAACTTATGTTTTGGAGACCCTATAAACAGTTATTGTGAACCATGAGTAGGGTTGAGCGATCGGGTTCGGAAAAGATTGGATCTCGATCGGCAGGATCATTCGTGTCCCAGGTGTTGGACCCCACTGACCTCCCCTAAGGACAATCATATGAATTTCCCATAAGACGCCCTTAAACTTCACCTTACAAATTTGCAAGTGCATTGCAGTTTTCATTGATAGGACAAGTGATTTCTTGGTGTGAGATTTTCCACGTCCGGTCTTAGCGCAGCATTGACTCCTGGGTGTGCACATGGCCTCCGGGTATTACACTTGTTCTTCACTTGTCTGCTGAGCAGCGATGGCTCCGGCCGGCCCCCCGCCCTCAGGGCCCAGCCTTACACGTAGATTAGCGGATTTACAGTCATTATCCATCCGGCTCATTCTCCTATAGAGTCATTAATAAGGCCATTTATCTGTGAGGTGCGGCCACTCTGACAACAAGAACCATAGAGGACCGAGCTGTGGACATGAGCAGAGCGTCTGCACATCGCCTTTAAGGGGATTCATAATAATCCCTTTAATAGATCGGGCCCGATTCTCGTCTCTTGTACACTGGTTATAAAGAGCGTCTCTTACTCTGGAGGACCAGCCCTGTCCTGCCTTACACACAGTCAATGGACACAGTGTAATACTTACATTCTACTGTGGTGGCGCTGTAGGGAAAGTGATAGGTAATCCAAGCAGGGCGACAGATTGTGATCAGATTATTGTCACGACATTCTTCTAACCAGTAACATTGTCTTTTAAGATCTAGAATCTGAATCTTCGTTACCCATGGTGGTTGGATTCTCGGTAGCTCTGACAATACCCGTCGTTCTTGTATAATCTGACAACTAGACTTGACTTCCTTGACTTATATGGGGTCGTACGATGGTCCTCATCGCCCGTATTTCAGATCCTTGGGAGAGAGTCTTAGATAAGTAGTCGCGTCATCTGTGAATTCCTTGTCCGACATCAATGCTGTCAGATTCTTTTCTGATGACTTCAGATCTAAAGAGGGCGCTCTACGTGTCATCTGACAACCCGGGATATACATTGCTTCATCCGCTGATACATCGGGTAACTTGTATATTTAATACACCGTCGTGAGCAGAAGGCGTCTTGTGGCTTTGTAGAATCTCAGATGATTTTTGTAGCGGTTTATTGTGAATGATGACATCACTGTATGTACAATGACATCACTATATAATGAATGAAGGCCATGATGGTGGTTTCGCTCCTGTTTGGTCATCAGCCATGATATCTTTCCTTGGTGGACTTTAATGGACTGGTAATTCGGTTGGGTCGTCGTCGTACCTACCCCATCATGTGATCCCCATACTGACCAGTGGAGGCGCTATTACTGTTTGATTCTTCCCGACGTATTTCATCCATTCTCGTTTTTAGCCAAACCTTTTGAGCACAACTTCTCAGATTGGGCTGGGACATTTCCTCTGCCACGTCCATATCCCACTAATCTATAGGAACCTCAATCCCCAAAAACCATCCCTCGTTCCTCTATTGTTTCATCAGGAAGGTTTTTCCAATCGGGCAGAGCCCTTCGTCTCATTTGCAGCGTGGTTTGGCATCCCAACACGTCAGTTCTTTGAGAGTCGGGGAAAGGGGGATTAGAAGGACATATGAGAAGCATTGTCTGCGCCGCTCGAGTATCCTCGTGTCATTTCCCAGGCTTTCTCTGGTTTTGGCGGAATCCAATGTTTGTCCATATGGAACATCTCCCGATCCAACGCAACAAACTCAACTCCAAAGACAAATTGAAAGAGTTTTCTCTAAGCTGCAAAGAAAACACTTAGAAATCATTATCCCAGGCGAAGCCATGGCGTGGATATTATTAGGATCAAGTAGAAGTTGTACCCCCCCTCCCACCGCCGCCGTCACCGCCACTCCGGAGACCTCAGCAGATACATAGTATCCCGGCTTACCTTTGCTCTTCACATTCCATGCTACATCTCGAGGCCGCGCTCGGCGTTGTGCCCAGTGAGGACAAGGATAAGAGGATTACTGCCCCTCCGCCATGATGAAATAGAAGCCATGACATCAGGCCTGAAATCTTTCCATTAGGATTGGAAGATGATCCTCAGAATTGCACAATGTTCGGTATTTATATGACCGGCCGCTCTAATTATAAGTACATTGCAATCAGGAGACTCCAGTCGTGCGGTGAGACGAGCGTGGTGGGCGTCTTCAAGTGGCTCGGTGCTCGACTGTAGACGTGGCAGATCCTCCAGCCAATCTTCTGCCAATGTTGTAGGGAAATATTTTATAACATTATTCCATATTGTATGTAGACAGGCGCTGCTACGGACCCCGACTCTACCACTATGTAACTCTAGATCTGCGATCCCCACCCCTGAAATACTCTGTGCTGCCAGACTGTCCCTGCTCCCTCCACTATGTAACATGGGGGTTGATCCCCTTACTCAGGAAGTGACATCACGTCCATTGGTCACATGGCTCCTCTTTCCACTATGTAACTCTATACCTACCAATGTTCAAAGGATAGAAAGAGGGATAGTATGTGCTGAGTGCTATGCGCGCCTTGGCAAATTTAGCTCCACCCACTTCTTTGTTGACTCCGCCCATTCTTACCCATTTTCCTGTGTGCCCCCACATAGTATAATGCTCCTATAATCACCCTATCTGCCCCCACATTATAATGTTCCTCTTCAATTGCCCCACAGTATGAAGTCCTGGTGCCCCAGGAAAACTAGAGGGGGACATAAAACTGTGGGGTATTTGGATGGGGACATTAAACTGGGGCAGCTGGACATTAAACTGGACACAGATGAGTTGATACCAGGACATATCTCCCACCAGCCGGGACAGTGGGACAGGACCTGGAATCCGGGACTGTCCCCCTGAATCCAGGGTTGTTGGAAAGTTTTAATCTGTGACCGCCCACAAATTAAGCATACTCCTCTCCTAAAATACTCTGTGCTGCTGAGAGACCCTGCGCTGTGTAACTCTATGACCCCTCTCCTGAAATCCTCAGTGCTGCTGGGGACCTGCCCCCTTCCATTGTATATGCTTTCCTGAAATACTCTGTGCTGTTGAGAATTCTGAACCTTCCACTAAGTAACTCTATGATCTGCCCCTAGCTCAGCATGCTGCACTCCTGAAATACTCTGTGCTGCTGGTGGAGTATCATACAGTCTGTCACCAGGCTCCCATACAGGCCTGTCCGTACTAACCACATCCTATAAATGGACAGGTCACCTCCCCCTATATAACCAGTCCGCCCTCCTGACATTTGTGTTTCAGTAACCGGACGTTTCTAGTGTAACATAAACACATACAGCTTAGATACAGCGAGTCCGTGAGTGTATCACAGCCGGCAGTGGAAGGGGATGATTTGCTGGGATTTCCTCTACAGGATCTGAAGCCAAAAATCACTTTTCACATAAATCTTTCAGTTTAATTCATCTTGTTCAATCCCAATGAAAGTATCCGACTCCTGCCTGCTGCTGTATCCGAGCTCGTGTGATCCCGGCAGATCATCTCTGTAATCTCTTCCGTAAGAAAACATCAGAAACCAAATGGGTTGTTTTTGTAGCTTTAGTTGGATTTACGTCTGTCGGAGGGAACGAGTCCTGGAAACCTTATAGTGTCTGTAATATTATCAGTGCGGGAGAGAGCGATATAATCCTATACATCCCATAATACCGATATATAATCCTATAGATCCCATAATACTGATATATAATCCTATAGACCCTATAAAACCGATATATAATCCTATAGATCCCATAATACTGATATATAATCCTATAGACCCCATAATACCGATATATAATCCTATAGATCCCATAATACTGATTTATAATCCTATAGACCCCATAATACTGATTTATAATCCTATAGATCCCATAATACTGATATATAATCCTATAGACCCCATAATACCGATATATAATCCTATAGATCCCATAATACTGATTTATAATCCTATAGACCCCATAATACCGATATATAATCCTATAGATCCCATAATACTGATTTATAATCCTATAGACCCCATAATACTGATTTATAATCCTATACATCCCATAATACCGATATATAATCCTATAGATCCCATAATACTGATATATAATCCTATAGACCCCATAATACTGATTTATAATCCTATAGATCCCATAATACTGATTTATAATCCTATAGATCCCATAATACCGATATATAATCCTATAGATCCCATAATACTGATTTATAATCCTATAGACCCCATAATACTGATTTATAATGCTATACATCCCATAATACCGATATAATCCTATAGACCCCATAATACTGATATATAATCCTATAGATCCTATAATACTGATTTATAATCCTATAGATCCCATAATACCGATATATAATCCTATAGATTCCATAATACTGATTTATAATCCTATAGACCCCATAATACTGATTTATAATCCTATACATCCCATAATACCGATATATAATCCTATAGATCCCATAATACTGATATATAATCCTATAGACCCCATAATACTGATTTATAATCCTATAGATCCCATAATACTGATTTATAATCCTATAGATCCCATAATACCGATATATAATCCTATAGATCCCATAATACTGATTTATAATCCTATAGACCCCATAATACTGATTTATAATGCTATACATCCCATAATACCGATATAATCCTATAGACCCCATAATACTGATATATAATCCTATAGATCCTATAATACTGATTTATAATCCTATAGATCCCATAATACCGATATATAATCCTATAGATTCCATAATACTGATTTATAATCCTATAGACCCCATAATACTGATTTATAATCCTATACATCCCATAATACCGATATAATCCTATAGACCCCATAATACTGATATATAATCCTATAGACCCTATAATACTGATTTATAATCCTATAGACCCCATAATACTGATTTATAATCCTATAGACCCCATAATACTGATTTATAATCCTATACATCCCATAATACCGATATAATCCTATAGACCCCATAATACTGATATATAATCATATAGACCCCATAATACCGATATATAATCCTATAGTTCCTATAATACCGATATAATCCTATACATCCCATAATACCGATATAATCCTATACATCCTATAATACCGATATATAATCCTATAGATCCCATAATACCGATATATAATCCTATAGGTCCTATAATACCGATATATAATCCTATACATCCCATAATACCGATATATAATCCTATACATCCCATAATACCAATATATAATCCTATAGGTCCTATAATACCTATATAATCCTATAGGTCCTATAATACCGATATAATCCTATACATCCCATAATATCGATATATAATCCTATAGATCCCATAATACCTATATAATCCTATAGATCCCATAATACTGATATAATCCTATTGGTCCCATAATACTGATATATAATCCTATAGGTCCCATAATACTGATATATAATCCTATAGATCCTATAATACTGATATATAATCCTATAGGTCCCATAATACTGATATAATCATATAGATCCAATAATACCTATATAATACTGTAAACATCACATGTATATAATCCCATAGATCTCGTTATATGTCTATAATCCTATAGATCCCATAATGTTTATATAATTCTATAGCTCCCATAATACCGATAATCCTATAGATCTCATAATACCTATATAATGCTATAGATCCCATAATATGTAGATAATCCTACAGATCCCTTAATACCTACATAATCCAATAGATCCCATAATACTGATATAATCCTATAGATTCCATAATACTGATATAATCCTATAGCACTTATGTATATAATCCTATAGATCCCATAATACCAATATAATCCTATAGATTCCATAATACTGATATAATCCTATAGATTCCATAATACCGATATAATCCTATAGATCCCATAATACTGATATAATCCTATAGATCCCATAATACCGATATAATTCTATAGATTCCATAATACTGATATAATCCTATAGATCCCATACTACCGATATAATCCTATAGATCCCATAATACTGATATAATCCTATAGATCCCATAATACCGATATAATCCTATAGATCCCATAATACTGATATAATCCTATAGATCCCATAATACTGATATAATCCTATAGATCCCATAATACTGATATAATCCTATAGATCCCATAATACCGATATAATTCTATAGATTCCATAATACTGATATAATCCTATAGATCCCATAATACCGATATAATCCTATAGATCCCATAATACTGATATAATTCTATAGATTCCATAATACCGATATAATCCTATAGATCCCATAATACTGATATAATCCTATAGATCCCATAATACTGATATAATCCTATAGATCCCATAATACTGATATAATCCTATAGATCCCATAATACTGATATAATCCTATAGATCCCATAATACTGATATAATCCTATAGATCCCATAATACCGATATAATCCTATAGATCCCATAATACTGATATAATTCTATAAATTCCATAATACCGATATAATCCTATAGATCCCATAATACTGATATAATCCTATAGATCCCATAATACTGATATAATCCTATAGATCCCATAATACTGATATAATCCTATAGATCCCATAATACGATATAATTCTATAGATTCCATAATACTGATATAATCCTATAGATCCCATAATACCGATATAATCCTATAGATCCCATAATACTGATATAATTCTATAGATTCCATAATACTGATATAATCCTATAGATCCCATAATACTGATATAATCCTATAGATCCCATAATACTGATATAATCCTATAGATCCCATAATACTGATATAATCCTATAGATCCCATAATACTGATATAATCCTATAGATTCCATAATACCGATATAATCCTATAGATCCCATAATACCGATATAATCCTATAGATCCCATAATACCGATATAATCCTATAGTTCCTATAATACCGATATAATCCTATAGATCCCATAATACCGATATAATCCTATAGATCCCATAATACCGATATATAATCCTATAGATCCTATAATACCGATATAATCCTATAGATCCCATAATACTGATATAATCCTATAGATTCCATAATACCGATATAATCCTATAGATCCCATAATACCGATATATAATCCTATAGATCCTATAATACCGATATAATCCTATAGATCCCATAATACTGATATAATCCTATAGATCCCATAATACTGATATAATCCTATAGATTCCATAATACTGATATATAATCCTATAGATCCCATAATACTGATATAATCCTATAGATCCCATAATACTGATATATAATCCTATAGATCCCATAATACTGATATAATCCTATAGATCCCATAATACTGATATATAATCCTATAGATCCCATAATACTGATATATAATCCTATAGATCCCATAATACTGATATATAATCCTGTAGATCCCACAATACACTGAATTTGGTACCACAGCTCAGTAGACGGTTTCCTGTATGATAGAATTAGATACATCACTTAGTGGACACTATCATACAATAGGATTAGATACAGCAGCGCAGTCTCATACAGGACAGTCTTAGTCTCAGGAGACAGAATTGCACATGGTAGATATACAAGCTCAGCAGACAATATCACATCTAGTAGGCTTAGATACACCTGCTGTATAGTCAGTATCTCACATCATAGGATGGGTCTAATAGATTAGATACAGCGGCTAAGCAGGCAGTGTTATACATGGTGATCAGATACAGGGGCTCAGCAGTCAGCAGCACATTAGAGGCTTAGATACACATGACCAGCAGATTAATAGATTGTATCACAAATAGTCGTGTTAGATACACAGCTCAGTATACAGTATCACACTCAGTGGCTTAGATACACAGCACATGAGACAGTATCACACTCAGTGGATTAGATACACAGCACATGAGACAGTATCACACTCAGTGGATTAGATACACAGCACATGAGACACTATCACACTCAGTGGATTAGATACACAGCACATGAGACAGTATCACACTCAGTGGATTAGATACACAGCACATGAGACAGTATCACACTCAGTGGCTTAGATACACAGCTCAGTATACAGTATCACACTCAGTGGCTTAGATACTCAGCACAGCTGGCGGCATCACACTCAGTGGCTTAGATACACAGCACATGAGACACTATCACACTCAGTGGCTTAGATACACAGCACATGAGACACTATCACACTCAGTGGATTAGATACACAGCACATGAGACAGTATCACACTCAGTGGCTTAGATACACAGCACATGAGACAGTATCACACTCAGTGGCTTAGATACACAGCACATGAGACAGTATCACACTCAGTGGCTTAGATACACACCACATGAGACACTATCACACTCAGTGGCTTAGATACACAGCACATGAGACACTATCACACTCAGTGGCTTAGATACACAGCACATGAGACACTATCACACTCAGTGGCTTAGATACACAGCACATGAGACACTATCACACTCAGTGGATTAGATACACAGCACATGAGACAGTATCACACTCAGTGGCTTAGATACACAGCACATGAGACAGTATCACACTCAGTGGCTTAGATACACAGCACATGAGACACGATTACACTCAGTGGATTAGATACACACCACATGAGACACTATCACACTCAGTGGATTAGATACACAGCACATGAGACAGTATCACACTCAGTGGCTTAGATACACAGCACATGAGACAGTATCACACTCAGTGGATTAGATACACAGCACATGAGACAGTATCACACTCAGTGGCTTAGATACTCAGCACAGCTGGCGGCATCACACTCAGTGGCTTAGATACACACCACATGAGACACTATCACACTCAGTGGATTAGATACACAGCACATGAGACAGTATCACACTCAGTGGCTTAGATACACAGCTCAGTATACAGTATCACACTCAGTGGATTAGATACACAGCACAGCCGGCGGTATCACACTCAGAGGATTAGATACACAGCACATGAGACAGTATCACACTCAGAGGATTAGATACACAGCACATGAGACAGTATCACACTCAGTGGATTAGATACACTGCACAGCCGGCAGTATCACATACGATAGGATTAGATATGCCTAGATAAGTATTGCACATGTTGCTAGCTTAGATACACCGGCCAGGCTGCACCTTCTCCAGTAAGGGGGTTATTAGGAGTCATGGACCTGCCCTGAGACCTCCCAGGGAGCCCCGCGCTGACATGTCTGATACTTAATAACAGCCTGCACGGCAATAACTCCATGGAATGAATCACAAGATGTCGCCCATCGTCCCGGGGTGTGACCGCTACAAGACTGCGGAGACTCCTACAGGTGCCAGGTGATGCCCTATAGTCACTATATACTGACTCATTACATTAGAGCTTCTTCTCTAGTTTATGTGCCGGTGCCCGTGTGTACCCTTTTACAATGGTGAAAGTCAGTGCCCACATCTGTACAATACCCTACTGTAGCACCACCTGGTGTTCAAATGTGTAAAAAAGTGCACGTCCACCTCCTGAGGCTGGTGCTGGTGGACGTGCATGCTCAGTTACTGTGTCCAGTCTCGGGGTTCTCAGTGTAGCAATCCTCTGCCAGAAGGAGAAGGAGATTAACAGGGTAACTTACTGGGCACTGTATGTACAGCTGCCGGAAGGAGAAGGAGACTAACAAGGGAACTTACTGGGCACTGTATGTACAGCTGCCAGAAGGGGAAGGAGAGTAACAAGGGAACTTACTGGGCACTGTATGTACAGCTGCCGGGAGGGGAAGGAGACTAACAAGGGAACTTACTGGCCACTATATGTATAGCTGCCAGAAGGGGAAGGAGAGTAACAAGGGAACTTACTGGGCACTGTATGTACAGCTTCTGGGAGGGGAAGGAGACTAACAAGGAAACTTACTGGGCACGATATTTACAGCTGCCAGAAGGGGAAGGAGACTAACAAGGGAACTTACTGGGCACTGTATGTATAGCTGCCGGGAGGGGAAGGAGACTAACAAGGTAATTTACTGGGCACTGTATGTACAGCTGCCAGAAGGGGAAGGTGACTAACAAGGGAACTTATTGGGCACTATATTTACAGCTGCCAGAGGAGGAAGGAGATTGACTAGGAACTTACTGCTTATAACATTCACAACTGCCAGAGGGGGAAGGAGTGAAAGGCATATCATCAATAAAGAAGAGATAAATGTTTAGGGGTTGAAATAGTGCGATGTTAGGTGATGTGTGTTTTTAACAAATGTATATAATAGGCAGAAATATTGTAAGGTGTGTCCGTGGGCAGGTGAGACCCTCGTCTTATCAGCCTAAGGTGAGCTCGGTGTCTTAGGACGGACAGGTGAGACCCTCGTCTTATCAGCCTATGGTGAGCTCGGTGTCTTAGGATGGACAGGTGAGACCCTCGTCTTATCAGCCTAAGGTGAGCTCGGTGTCTTAGGACGGACAGGTGAGACCCTCGTCTTATCAGTCTAAGGTGAGCTCGGTGTCTTAGGACGGACAGGTGAGACCCTCGTCTTATCAGCCTATGGTGAGCTCGGTGTCTTAGGACGGACAGGTGAGACCCTCGTCTTATCAGCCTAAGATGAGCTCGGTGTCTTAGGACGGACAGGTGAAACCCTCGTCTTATCAGCCTAAGGTGAGCTCGGTGTCTTAGGACGGACAGGTGAGACCCTCGTCTTATCAGCCTATGGTGAGCTCGGTGTCTTAGGACGGACAGGTGAGACCCTCGTCTTATCAGCCTAAGATGAGCTCGGTGTCTTAGGACGGACAGGTGAAACCCTCGTCTTATCAGCCTAAGGTGAGCTCGGTGTGTGTCCGTGGACAGGTGAGACCCTCGTCTTATCAGCCTATGGTGAGCTCGGTGTCTTAGGACGGACAGGTGAGACCCTCGTCTTATCAGCCTAAGGTGAGCTCGGTGTGTGTCCGTGGACAGGTGAGACCCTCGTCTTATCAGCCTAAGATGAGCTCGGTGTCTTAGGACGGACAGGTGAGACCCTCGTCTTATCAGCCTAAGGTGAGCTCGGTGTCTTAGGAAAGACAGGTGAGACCCTCGTCTTATCAGCCTAAGGTGAGCTCGGTGTCTTAGGACGGACAGGTGAGACCCTCGTCTTATCAGCCTATGGTGAGCTCGGTGTCTTAGGACGGACAGGTGAGACCCTCGTCTTATCAGCCTAAGGTGAGCTCGGTGTCTTAGGAAAGACAGGTGAGACCCTCGTCTTATCAGCCTAAGGTGAGCTCGGTGTCTTAGGACGGACAGGTGAGACCCTCGTCTTATCAGCCTAAGGTGAGCTCGGTGTGTGTCCGTGGACAGGTGAGACCCTCGTCTTATCAGCCTATGGTGAGCTCGGTGTCTTAGGAAAGACAGGTGAGACCCTCGTCTTATCAGCCTAAGGTGAGCTCGGTGTCTTAGGACGGACAGGTGAGACCCTCGTCTTATCAGCCTAAGGTGAGCTCGGTGTCTTAGGACGGACAGGTGAGACCCTCGTCTTATCAGCCTAAGGTGAGCTCGGTGTCTTAGGACGGACAGGTGAGACCCTCGTCTTATCAGCCTAAGGTGAGCTCGGTGTCTTAGGACGGACAGGTGAGACCCTCGTCTTATCAGCCTAAGGTGAGCTCGGTGTGTGTCCGTGGACAGGTGAGACCCTCGTCTTATCAGCCTAAGGTGAGCTCGGTGTGTGTCCGTGGACAGGTGAGACCCCCGTCTTATCAGCCTAAGGTGAGCTCGGTGTGTGTCCGTGGACAGGTGAGACCCTCGTCTTATCAGCCTAAGGTGAGCTCGGTGTCTTAGGACGGACAGGTGAGACCCTCGTCTTATCAGCCTAAGGTGAGCTCGGTGTCTTAGGACGGACAGGTGAGACCCTCGTCTTATCAGCCTAAGGTGAGCTCGGTGTGTGTCCGTGGACAGGTGAGACCCTCGTCTTATCAGCCTAAGGTGAGCTCGGTGTCTTAGGAAAGACAGGTGAGACCCCCGTCTTATCAGCCTTTCCTTACATGCTATTACTTAGCACTTGAAGCTGTTTAGCAGCAGATATTAGTAGCCAAGAAAAGTCTAAACCAAACAATCACTCGCCGGGGTATTGTCAGCGACTGAGTGTTTACTAATGAGCCCCAATGGCGGCCACTCGCTCCTGAGCCCGCACGGGGAGGATCACACACAGATTCCTGGGCTCTAACATGTTGGGCTCTCAATGGGATTGTCACTGCTAAGTGGCCAGAAGGAAGCGGCGTCTTGAGATTCTCTTCTGCTTGTGTCACGTGAGGAGGACAAGGACTTGAATGAGCCGTCTCTCAGATCCAGAGCTGCCGCCAACAAAAGACCAGGTGTTTTCCATCGCTTTTATGTTCATCCGAAACAAAGGAGAGAAAGTCGGGAATTGTTCTCCGTTATGTAAAGTCATCGATTAGCGGCTACAAGGAATTTCACTCAACCTCGAAGAGCTTTGTGGAAATGGAGTCAAATTTAAGGATCACAATGTCGGTAGCTCATACCTGTCAGCAGTGCTTAATCTCCAGGGACAATCCTAGGAATCCCGGGGAAGTGACGATACGTGTATACTGCGTGCAGACCCTGCAATAGAAGCGATTACGGTGCGGGTCCTGGTTATTTCGTTCTACCCATTTTTGGAATTTTGCGTGAAATTATATCATTTTTGGCTTTTTTTCTCAGTTTTTTTGTGTTGTAATTGCAATAACCTTCTGGAACGATTTCAGGGAAACCCTTGCGGCCATGACTGTATATAAGTCGCATCTGTCCAGTATTCTTATACGTGACTTTAATCTATAAAGGAATGGATTGGCGCTGAGAATTTCAGGGACTTCTGTTCCAGCGCCCTGCCTGCATTTCTATGGGGTCACGTTGATCAGATACCATGTCATTGCTGTTGTGGGACATTGCAGAGGTCATGTTTGCTGACCCCCAACCCACTACAAACATCCAGCAGGGGAATGACCCATGAAGCAGCACGGAGGGGCTGAGATAAGACCTCGCTCTCCTTACAGGGTCTGGGATTGGAGTAACGTTGGGCATTCTCCATTAATTATCCCAATTAAAGCCTATGTAAGACAAGCAGAGCGCCCTGTTATCTGCTATCCCCTGCAGACCCCATATACCAGGACAGAGCCGGGATCCCATGCAGCGTCCTCCCTTCATTAGTAAATTCCTCGACCTCACAGAAATAACAAGTTTATTGGCTGAACGAGACAAAGTTTCTCTAAATGTTTATACGGTCTCTCTGCAAACCGATGATAAGACAGAAATAGCATCAGAACATCGAGCCTTGTTTATAGGGCCGGGACTCGCCTAATGGATTCATTCTCTCCTAATAGATCCCATAATGAGCCCTGTTCCCATGTTTCATCGCCTTGTCGGACCGGTTCTCTCCATTAGTGTGGTCTGTTGGGCAATCCTTCATATACTAATAATACATAGTCCGGGGCTGCAATTAGAGGAATGGGAGGTTATATGGACTTGTCACACAGTGTTCCCATGATGCAACGTCCTCCATATGTCACTGAGGTCATCTTCGCCTTGCAATATTTGTTTTTTCCTATCAGTATGTCTTTGCAGGATGGGAAGAAATCCACGCAAACACAGGGAGAGCATACAAACTCCTTGCAGATGTTGCTCCTGGTGGGATTGGAACCCAGGACTCTAGTACTGCAAGGCTGCAGTGCTAACCACTCCTTGCAATATTTAAAGGGGTTTTCCTAGGCTTAGTAATTGTTGGCCTATGCATAGGATAGGTCGTAATATAAAGATCAGACCCCTCCGCTTCTGCTTCTGTAACATTCATCCAGGGTTGAGAGATCGGGATCGGAAATGATCGGATCCCGATCAGCGATCGAGCAAATTTCACGATTGAGATCGGCTGGAAAATGATCGGAAATCGGATTTTGAAATCTCAAGATCGGCTCAAAGTGACTTTTCCCATAGAGGAGCACTGACTAGGGTTGAGCGATCAGGATCAGAAAAGATCAGATCCCGATCGGCGATCGAGCAAATTTCACGACTGGAGAATGATCGGAAATCGGATTTTAAAATTAATCCTGAAATCTCAAGATCGGCCCTATTCATCAGTCACATGGTCTGTCCACTGCTCAGTCCAATTTAACGGAATGGGACTGATCTGCAATACCAAGTATGGCCACTATATAAAGTACGGCGCTGTGCTTGGTATTCAGTCCATTGATCCAACACCTGTCGGTCATCAATTATTAAGCCTGGAAAACCCCGCTGACGTTCACAAACCCTACAAGTGTTGCAGCAAGATAAGAATTGAAATTAATATGGATGACACATGGATGGAATGTTATCGGAGATTGTGCAGACCGGAGATATGTGGCCAGGGGAAGACTTATTTCATATCAGATGGATGGAATAGTTGCATTTTACTCTTTGCAAAACTCTGCTGCAAAATCAGCATGACACTTGTAAATTCTGCAGCAGATCTGTTCAGGAATTGCTTTGTATTTTGTGTCCGGAGATCTCTGCTTGCTGTCAGTAAATGGTGACAATCTTATGTCGATTCAGAGGATGAACACCGACACTTCTATGTAGGTGATCTATAGACTGAACTAGTCTACATAAATCTACCCAATGTTTCCACTCACTGACAGACAGCAGAGATTTGAGACCAAAGTTTGGAAACCCATCTTCCTGGTCGCACAAAGCCATGGCTGCCATCTGACCGGTCTCCGTGGGAAGAGCGCAGGCCGAAAATAAAAAATGAGCGTATTCCTTTAAAGTGAGGTCACTGTTGTTTTGCATTTTCCTGGAGAAGTCTTCAGATCTTTTTGTTGCTTTCATGTCGATCATAAGTCATGGCGGGCTGTTCACACTGAATGACAGGACTATTGTGTAACCTGATCGCACCCTCGTGCGGCCTACTCTGAGAAGCCGTGTCCTATCCAGCGTGCCCTCCGGGGATGCATATCTTGGCCTCAGTAATGCAGGCAGGTCCCGGGCTCCTTCTTTTGATATCGGCGGCCTCCCCAGCTGTTTGCACAGCTTCTTTCCATGCAGGCGACTTGTTGCTGGAACAAACCGCCTTTGTCGTACAGTATTTGCATATGATCCCGTCATTCATGTACAGGCCGGGGTTTGACAAAACGTCATCCCACAAAGAGGAAACTTCAAAAAGGAAGCGGATTACGGGAGGCCAGGTGGGATTATGGCGGCTTTCATCTTCAGGTGCAACGAGAAGGCGCTGGATACAGAGTAACAGGATTGTCTCCTTCTGGAAGGCAAATTCTTCCATTGACAAGTTACAATCCCGTGAGGATGAGGAGGACGGAAGACTGATAGGTGTAAGCCGTATAATCTGCCGTATCCATCAGTGGTAGCTATATACTGGACGTAGCGTGCTGTACATAGGGCTATACACAACCTTCACTCCTCATTTATTTGCAAAGAAATATCGTAAAGCGTTTAGTGACTGTTCATTGGTGTTTGTCGTCCTCTATGATACAATATCCCGCTCCGGTAACTCTGCTACATCTGACCACGTCTTCTGAGCGGCGCCATCTTCAGGATGTCCACGAGTGTTTGCTAGACACAAGCCGCTGCCCCTACAATGGTACAAGGTCATGGCCGCCACTTGCTCCTTTTGACCTTTAGTGTTTGTTTACATAAAATCCAGAGCTGAAGCCGATAACAGAAAGCAAACACGGAACGTTCCTCGTAAAGATGGAGAGTCATTAAAATTGTGGCAAGATTTTATGAGAGGCCGTAAAAGGCCTGGAGAGAGGACAGATCCGCTGTCACCGCGTGTATATAGCGTCATGTATGTGCGGAGCGTGCTCACTGCTATGTATGTGCGGAGCGTGCTCACTGTTATGTATGTGCGGAGCGTGCTCACTACTATGTATGTGCTGCGATCAGATCACTAAGACGACCCCCGGGATACAAGAGCTTACACTCTAATGCTAATACACAAATGGAGGCAAACTGTATACTGTAACCGGGTGATATAGGGAAAGCTACAGCAAAGAGCAGGACAATGTATGAAAGAGAATCCCCCTTATATATCACATTATACATCCTCTATATAGTAATATGTACCATGCTGCTGGTATAACCTGGGTATATACTGTATATAATTATATATGTACAGCCGGTATAACCTGGGTATATACTGTATATAATTATATATGTACAGCCGGTATAACCTGGGTATATACTGTATATAATTATATATGTACAGCCGGTATAACCAGGGTATATACTGTATATAATTATATATGTACAGCTGGTATAACCTGGGTATATACTGTATATAATTATATATGTACAGCTGGTATAACCTGGGTATATACTGTATATAATTATATATGTACAGCCGGTATAACCTGGGTATATACTGTATATAATTATATATGTACAGCCGGTATAACCTGGGTATATACTGTATATAATTATATATGTACAGCTGGTATAACCTGGGTATATACTGTATATAATTATATATGTACAGCCGGTATAACCTGGGTATATACTGTATATAATTATATATGTACAGCTGGTATAACCTGGGTATATACTGTATATAATTATATATGTACAGCCGGTATAACCTGGGTATATACTGTATATAATTATATATGTACAGCCGGTATAACCTGGGTATATACTGTATATAATTATATATGTACAGCTGGTATAACCTGGGTATATACTGTATATAATTATATATGTACAGCCGGTATAACCTGGGTATATACTGTATATAATTATATATGTACAGCCGGTATAACCTGGGTATATACTGTATATAATTATATATGTACAGCTGGTATATCCTGAGTATATACTGTATATAATTATATATGTACAGCCGGTATAACCTGGGTATATACTGTATATAATTCTATATGTACAGCCGGTATAACCTGGGTATATAATGTATATAATTATATATGTACTGCCGGTATAACCTGGGTATATACTGTATATAATTATATATGTACAGCCGGTATAACCTGGGTATATACTGTATATAATTATATATGTACAGCTGGTATAACCTGGGTATATACTGTATATAATTATATATGTACAGCCGGTATAACCTGGGTATATACTGTATATAATTATATATGTACAGCCGGTATAACCTAGGTATATATTGTATATAATTATATATGTACAGCCGGTATAACCTGGGTATATACTGTATATAATTATATATGTACAGCTGGTATAACCTGGGTATATACTGTATATAATTATATATGTACAGCTGGTATAACCTGGGTATATACTGTATATAATTATATATGTACAGCTGGTATAACCTGGGTATATACTGTATATAATTATATATGTACAGCCGGTATAACCTGGGTATATACTGTATATAATTATATATGTACAGCCGGTATAACCTGGGTATATACTGTATATAATTATATATGTACAGCCGGTATAACCAGGGTATATACTGTATATAATTATATATGTACAGCCGGTATAACCTGGGTATATACTGTATATAATTCTATATGTACAGCCGGTATAACCTGGGTATATACTGTATATAATTATATATGTACAGCCGGTATAACCTCTGTATATACTGTATATAATTATATATGTACAGCCGGTATAACTTGGTTATATACTGTATATAATTATATATGTACTGCCGGTATAACCTGGGTATATACTGTATATAATTATATATGTACAGCTGGTATAACCTGGGTATATACTGTATATAATTATATATGTACAGCCGGTATAACCTGGGTATATACTGTATATAATTATATATATACAGCTGGTATAACCTGGGTATATACTGTATATAATTATATATGTACAGCCGGTATAACCTGGGTATATACTGTATATAATTCTATATGTACAGCCGGTATAACCCGGGTATATACTGTATATAATTATATATGTACAGCCGGTATAACCTGGGTATATACTGTATATAATTATATATGTACAGCTGGTATAACCTGGGTATATACTGTATATAATTATATATGTACAGCCGGTATAACCTGGGTATATACTGTATATAATTATATATATACAGCTGGTATAACCTGGGTATATACTGTATATAATTCTATATGTACAGCCGGTATAACCTGGGTATATACTGTATATAATTCTATATGTACAGCCGGTATAACCTGGGTATATACTGTATATAATTATATATGTACAGCCGGTATAACCTGGGTATATGCTGTATATAATTATATATATACAGCTGGTATAACCTGGGTATATACTGTATATAATTCTATATGTACAGCCGGTATAACCTGGGTATATACTGTATATAATTATATATGTACAGCCGGTATAACCTGGGTATATACTGTATATAATTATATATGTACAGCCGGTATATAGTTACGTGTATACAGCTGGTTATATGCTCTATATATATATGATATGTCCCAGAGTATATAATATGGTCTTATATAGGAATATCATTTGCTGTAGTTGTAAAGCCCGTGTAGAGCAGAAACATAAGACATGACCATATGATAGCTCTGGAGCGCTGATATCTCCGATGCCTCAGTAATCTGCTCCATCATTACGCTGTACATCTTGGGGAACATACGGTATATTGATATATTGTACATGTGGTGGACTCGTGTATCCCTCCGCACCAGTATCCCACAATAGACTGATATTACGGGGTCGGATGATGAGACGTTCTCTATAATTCCTGTATTTTTTGTCCCTTTGAGTCTTTTGTCCTTCTCAGCTCTGTCTGGGGGTCACCAAATAATATCTGAGATGGAAGGAGAGGTGATGGGGATGGAGAATATGACGCCACTTATTTAACTCCTGTATTCCAGAGTATCAGAATATTTGTGGATTATAATCAATATCCTAATACTAATCCTACAATCTCTCTACAATATAAAGACACCAGAATTGCAGATATCATATGGTAAAATGGGCCCTTGTTACAGAGTCTTCATTTGGGCCCAGGCCTTCCCTTTGCTTGGCCTTACTCTCATCTGCAGTGTAGCTTCAGGGGGTGCGGTGTGAGCAGCTGCTACTGCGCCCAAAGACCCCAGTATTATACATAGCCCATGCTATGGAGGACCCAGTTGCAGATTTGGCATTGGAGCCTTGAAGCTTCCGTTTCTGTCTCTGCCTCTCATACACATGCATGCTCAGCCAAGAACATGCACACAGCCCCTGCTGGAAATCCAACATGCCTAATACAGGGGAAGAGTTGGACGCTCCCCATCCATCTTAGACGGCCAACTGACCCTGCCAAATTCAGCCAAGACACTTGTCCCGCTCCTACCAGACATCCCAAGGCCCCAGGAAGCCGAGATCCAGGGCGCTGTGGCTTCCCCTTCTCTTATCCCGTATTTTGTGTCTGTGAACTTCTCATCCTGGATTATGCGATGGCGACTTACACGGCGCAGTCTTCAGAGACAGCGAACACCCAAGATTAACATTTGCAGACGCAGCAACCCAAGGAGACGGAGACGACGATGAGATCTTGTGCCGTG
The DNA here is from genome assembly GCF_031893055.1 of Leptodactylus fuscus. Lineage (NCBI taxonomy): Eukaryota > Metazoa > Chordata > Amphibia > Anura > Leptodactylidae > Leptodactylus > Leptodactylus fuscus. Next base: position 87,515 of record NW_027440404.1, read on the forward strand.
TTTGTAGATTCACATCAAAGTCGCAAGGTGTTAATTTAATGAACCGCCGCATTTCACGTGTCTTAAGATCCTTCCGTTCCCCTTATCCCCCAAAACTTCCAGTCTTAACCAGGAGCTTCTTACATCCTAACCTCTGCAACTTCCTCCAAAACACACAAGGAGGTCACGCGAGATGCTCTTAACCCTTCAGTGCCCTGCCCGGGTCCACAATGGCCGCTCCATGTCGGACAAGGACATGTGGCATCTCAACTTTTTACCTTGGAAGGAAAACACAAAGCAGATCTGACATTACAACCTCCCCCGTCGCAGCCGCTTCTCCCGGGTTGTAAAACGCCTTAGGTCTTCTTTGACTCCTGGCATCTTTCCATCACCCTGAATACCGAAGGATTTTTCCCAGACACCTTTGCATTCCTTCCCTGGTCCAGGTCCTGTCACCTCGGCCGCTGGACTTTCCTTTGATCATATTGCATTAGCATTTGCAATGGAGATGTGTGTTTGGGAGGGGGGATCAGGGATCACAGACATGTCAGTGACTACCAAGAACTGCGCCGTACATCTTATAGTGGCCGTGCTTGGTATTGCAGCTGTCGGATGATGCGACCGATGTACGTGAACTCTTCAGACGGCTGATCTGTGGCGGTCCCAGGTGTCAGATCCCATCAGTATCATGTTGATGATCTATTCTAAGCCTAGGCTGTAACACTCCACACCAATGACTGCTCATCCTGAGCTTCCCAGTTCATGAAAATACAACAAGGACAGATCTTTCATAACCGCCATGTATTGGTGTCTTGCAGTCGTTCTCACCCTGCGCCCTGTCCGTCTTCCTCCAGTGTCGCTGCAGGCAGTTTGCTCTGCTGTGGCCGCGCTGTGACGCAGCTCGTCCTATTTCATTGGATGGATCATGAACCAGCCGCACGCTATACGGGTTCAGGTGAACCATAAAAGCCAGACGACTTGTGAGGATGTGTAAGCGGTATGTCATCCTACACCCTGAGGATCCATGTTTGCTCCCCGGGAGTGCCATGGTTGGTGCGGAGCCAGATCAGGACCTGCTTATCATACTGGGATCTGCAGAAGGTCGCCCACGCTCTGCAGCTGCAGCAGCAATGAGGTCTATTGAGGACACCCTGAAGTTTATCTCTCACATCTGCTTGTAACGTGCACACGAGGGAGGGAAAGGCTTCACTGTCATGGAAGTCATTGTCAGCAATTCCTGAGTGTAAAGCGCTGCAGGTAGAAAAGGGAGACTCTCCCGGAACTGGAGCGAAACCTCAACGTAGCATTAGGAGTTCTGGCGGATGGAGATGATGATCTGTCATTAAAATCTGAGGTTTAAGGAGCAACCTGTGCGACTATGTCTGTCTATCCAACTTGGGTACCTGCCATAAGACCCTATTATAGGGGGGCCCCAGGGCATTCTCATTGGCGCCCTGTAAACCACTGGTGCATAGATACCAAGGAAAAGCTTACCATGTAAAGGGGACCTTCTACCAACTCCAATTCTTTGCATCCTTCAATAGAAACCGCTCCACTGATTCTAGCACTGATGGAATTTTTTCTCTAGCCCCCACCATTCCCAAACAATCAAGGCTGTTAGTTTCGGCACAGTTATGCTCTCTACTGTCAGGTGGGCGGTCCCTGTCTTTCTGTGCCAGTCCAGGACCGCCCACATGACAGTAGAGAGAATAACTGTGCTGAAACGAACAGCATTGATTGCTCAGGGTTGGTGAGGACTAGAGATACAACGAGTTGGAGTTGGTGGAGGTGAGATTACCCCTGGACTCGCACAGGACCTCACGTTTTTGGCAAGTTTTCATAAGTCCCATCCTTTATCTATCCAGTAAAAGCAAAACCTGCCAGGATTGTTTCTGAAAATTTAGGGCAGTATTGAAGGGCTAGGACTCGGCTTCCATAAACATAACAGGGAGGAGGGGAATCTCTGTGCACAAAATAAACCACAGAACAATCAAAATCCAAACCCCGACCCCCAGCATCGACATCCAGCCAGTGGGTTTAGGTTTAGTATGTGATAGGTGGGGTTCAGCATGTGAGACCCCCACAGATCAGCTGCTGGACGAGGCCACAGCATTTGCAGCAAAGCAGGCGCCATATATTGCACATCAGCCATTTTCACTTGAATGGGACTGAGCGGATGCTGTACTATGTCACCAAGGAATGAAACATTATCAGTCAAGAGAAGGATCCTCTTCCAAAAGCTGATCTGTGCAGGTCTTGGTCTTCCACTGATCACATATTGACCTGTCCTAAGGAAACCTCGAGTAGGTGGAACAGTCTGAACCTCGATCGGTATGTCTTGTAGGACGTCTGGGAAGAAATCAGAGAAAACCCAAGAAGTAGGGCTGAGCCGATCTTGAGATTTCAGGATCATTTTTAAAATCTGATTCCCGATCACTTTCCAGCCGATCCCGATCGCTCAACCCTAGTCAATGCTTCTCTATGGGAAAAGTCACTTTTAGGATTGAGCCGATCTTGAGATTGCAAAATCTGATTTCCGATCATTTTCCAGCCGATTGTGAAATTTGCTCGATCACCGATCAGGATCCGATCTTTTCCGACCCCGTTGCTCAACCCTACCAAGAACCCACAAGAGACTGACTGTGTGCAGATGTGGAAGCCCCTGCAAGGTAACACTGTATCCCTGTGCCCAATTGTTACCTTCCATGTATCTCTCCTCGGATCGCTCGCTGTAATAGAGAACATTCAGCACTGGATTTTTATGCCTTTCCAGACAGTTGCGAGAGGTTTGCGCGCGGCCGCCCATGACTCAGAACATTTCATGTCGGACATTGATGGGTGAATAATAATCTCTCCATAAACATGGCTGAACCTCGCGCCGCCCGCCAAGGCCTTTGTGAAGTGCTGCAGTCAATGCAGAGCCCGGAATATTGTGACAGGCTCATCCACTTTTTGGGGTCACCGCCTCCCCTTTGTAGCCCTTCCTAGGGGTGCACGTTGCGCCGCTTTGAAACGCCGGGTCATCAAAGCGTCTTGTGTTCCGGAGGGACGTGGGTGAAGCGTGAAACACAAACAAGAGCAAACACATTAGCCAGATTTACTTTTAAGTGAAGCTCACGCTGACAGGAAAGATGAAACAGGAGATGTATGGGGCCCGGCACTGAGGAAAAATAAAATAACACCCAGGACGAGTGGAAGGAGGCGCCGCTGATCGCTCATCTGGGCTGGAGAAGATCAAATTGTGTCACTCCGCTTCCCGTGGGAAAATTCCGCTGAGACTCTTCTCTGGGTCTTTGGTGGTGGTTCGTTTATTAAACAGATTTTGGGGCCGAGTCGTCACTACGGGAGGGGCTGTCGGGGCCGCGCTCGCGTCCATGTGACATACACAGGAGGGTATAGGAGGCGTAGACTCCATGGTCATTGATCGGTGCTACGTCCTACATACAGACCACCCCTTTAACAAGGGGTCTGAGGACTGTACTCGTACTTGAGGGTTGATGGGATATAATGGCGACCACGTTGCCTGTTGTGTATTTGGGAATATTTTGGCGTTACCTCCAGTGAGTGGTGACGGGCGCCGCTGCTCTCCAGATCAGTAGCGATGAGCGTATAGCGCCATGTTTGTTGGCGTGTTGACTTCCTCCGTCCATCCGCCGCCTCCTTTCTTCACTTCGGTCTCGCTATAAAGACTTCGCTTCAATCCTATTTTTACCGTATTACTTGCGTCAATAGCGACTTTCTCTTTTTTTCCACTCCATGAAGGTAAACAGAGGCTGAAGGAGCGGCTGTGTTCTGCAGAGTCGTCGCTCTCGCTGCGCCCGCCGTGTGTTGACGGAAATTCCAGCCTGCGTGCAGGTGATTAACCCCTGGTGGGAATGATGCCTGTGCGGACAATGGAACCAAAGATGATGACGAGGAGCCGCTGTATTCCGTAGGTATTGTTACATTGTTACAGCTGGGGTGTCGTCACACTTGTATCTAATCCTCGGTGAGGTCGCACATGGGCAGCACCAGTCTCTCCTCTCCTGATAGTTTGTTACATTGTATCAGTGCTTGTCATACAACATAAAGCCCAGACTGGATACATTTGTAGCTGCCAGGTATTAGGGCCTGCTCACCCTCATGATTTTCAGGTTCTGAATTCCTCCCATTCCTCGAGTCGCTCCGCTGGTTCGGCCCATTATCTGGGGCTGAAAGTCAAAGCTGTAGAAACGGAAGAGGAATATGAGGCGGATTCCCAACTCTCAGCAGATTGAAGGCCGTGTCCTGTTTATTGCTTGTCAGACACAGCGCCATACGTTTGGTAGTGGCTGTTCGTGGTATTACAACACACAGCAGCTTAATCCATTGACTGAGCTGTAATACCAAACACAGCCACTGCTAAATGTATGGCGCTATACCAGCTAAACAAGGTAATCGTAGCACCATGACCCCATCGGGGGAGAGCGGAGGGTCAGACCCCCACAAACCTGCTATGATAAGGATAGGCCATGCATAATACAGACTCATTAACCCTTTAATTCCATAAGACAGGTGTTTTCTTTCCTCCAGGGCTTTCTTATAGGTTTGGGTCCTGGTGCTTTTATACCGCCATAGAATTCTGTCCAATGGTGAGGCAGCCGTATTAACCCTTTGTAGCTGGACGTTCCCCCTTGTTAAGTGTTTTATCTACAATGTCTACGATGAAAGGATCTCGTCACTTTAATCTTCATTATCTGCAAGTGTTTGCCGCCATAAGCCGCCATCCATTGAGGACTTCAGAGGTGAGCCAAGCCGTGGAGCCTCCATTGGGGCAGGCTTATCCCAATACAATCCCTATTGTCAGCCTCATGATGGACGGTCCCTTCAGTGTAGGGACTATATGGGATAAGAAGAGATTGTCCTCCTCTTCCAGTGTGAAGGAATCTGCCGGTGGACAATGGGATGTTCTCCACACAGTAGAGTCCTCCAGCTCGGCCATTGTTTGTGGCAGAGGATGAGGGTTGGTGGAGTGGGGGCCATTGTCGTGTCGGCTCCATAATGGCCCCCCGAGCCTCAGGGCTCTGACCCATGCCGGGTGCAATTTGCTAAAATTAGTCATCTGTATCCCGGGGTCGATCTTCCTAGAAAACACCTTACTGTGCAGGAACAAGAGGCCCTTTCAGCTCCATCAAACCTTTGTGTCCCTGTGTGGCTCTGGGCTCAGCAGGGGCCCGGCTAATGTAGCCCTGGCCTGTCTCCTGAATGATGGCAGCCATTACCGGGCGGCTCCACGGCAGGGCTTTCCTCACTTCTCAAATCATTATCCTTAAAAACTGCTGAAGTGAAAGGAATCAGAAGCGCTGGTCGGCAGTTTCCACCTGCGGGGGGCGACGTCGCCCTCCCCCTTACTGTCCCACACCGATGGCTACCATAATGGCTGTGTAGGGTCTACAAATGGGATGCCGTATATAGATCCCCATTGGGTCCGCCACTGGACATCGCCATCCATCATCCCTCACCGTAGTCAGAGCTTCCATGTTGTTATGGGGGTCCTCGGTATAGCAGACCCCACTTCTCACCACCCTGCCCCCCTCTCCTTCAGGATATCCAGTAAAACCCCTTTAAATGTCATTCCGTTTCCACTAATAGTAGGTTTGGTTACATTGTTACGGTTTCCTGCACAGCGCCCCTAGTGGCCAGTAATTCTACATCTGATTGGCCTGTTACATTGTATCTTTATTGATTTGTTTTCCTATTATTGCTGTTTTTAGACTCGGTGTATCTCAGCTCCTCCGCCCGCCCTGGCACCTCCAGACGGGATGTTTGCTGTTCCTCCAGTACACGCGTGGTTAACATGTAACTGTGCCGATGAACTCTTGTAAAAGTCCTGATAAGTCAGGTCAGTGCGGAGATAACCCCGGGCCTCGGGCGCTATCTGATGGGACACAACTCACCGCTTGCAATTTTAGTTTATATAGAATGTGATAAAGAATATCCCCCTCCCCCCATATCTGAAGAGTGGGCCAATGGGATCCGCAAACTTATAGATGTCAGGACAGCGCGCACACAAAATGCATGAGATCGCACAAAGATCGGTCCGGCCGCGGATACGGAGAAACATCTGCAGCAAAACAAATGTCTAGGGTGGATTTCACCCCTTTAAGGGGTCACATCACCAAAATAGGTATTTACCCCCCATCCATACGATTGGTGAGGATCAACTGACCAGTCAGACCCCAGAATGTGGTGAGGAGCCCAGGGTGCGCACCCCTGCTCCATTCATATCAATGGGGGGGCCGAATATTCCAGTCCTGGATTTCGTCTATTTCCACTGCTCTGCACCCACCGCTACACAATGAAAGGGAGTAAAACACCCACATTGTAGGGATTAGAACAGGGGTAGGGAACCTACGGCTCTCCAGCTGTTGCAAAACTACAACTCCCAGCATGCATACTGGCTCTGCTGTTCTGGGAACTCCCATGGAAGTGAATGGAGAATGCTGGGAGTTGTAGTTTCACAGCAGCTGGAGAGCCGAAGGTTCCCTATCCCTGGATTAGGAGGTCTCAATGGCCGGCCCACACTGATCAGAAAATGATCCTATGGATAGGGAAGTAATAATTCTGGATAAACATATAGCTGGGATGATTTAGGAAAACCTGCACTCGCAGGGGGTTGGACCCGATGGCCCTTGAGGTCCCTTCCAACTCTACCATAAAAAAAAAATAAAAAAAAATAAAAAATAATTTTTAGATTTTGATATAACCCCTTTAAGTGCAGAGTAAAATCCGTAGTGATCGTGCTCCAGTGGCGTAACTAGGAATGGCGGGGCCCTGTGGCGAACTTTTGACATGGCCCCCCGCCCGACCGACACTGACCCCCTCCTATGCATAGTATAATAATGGGAGATCCAGGGGGAGAAAAACATTAAAAAATCTCTGTTACTCACCTCTCTCCCGTCTCCTACGCTGTCAGCCTCCGCTGTAGTCCGTCTTCAATGACGTCAGACGTCACATGACCCGGGACGCAGGCCGAGGTCATGAGACGTCAGACAACTAGGCCAAAGCCTGCCCCGATTGTGGAGAGGTAAGTAGTGACAGTGTTTTTTATGTTTCTTACCTCTCCCGGTCCGCCAATCATTATACTCGGGGGTTAGGGGCCACACGGTGGCTCAGTGGTTAGCACTGCAGCCTTGCAGCACTGGAGTCCTGGTGTTCAAATCCCGCCAAGGGCATAAAACCATCTGCAAGGAGTTTGTATGCTCTCCCTGTGTTTGCATGGATTTCCATCCCATATTCCAAAAAAGACATACTGATAGGGAAAAATGTACATTGTGAGCTCTATGTGGGGCTCACAATCTACATTTAAAAAAAAAAAAAAATCATTATACTCGGGGGTCCGAAAAGACCCCGGAGTATAATGATAGCAGCGGTAGCGGCTGTCACCGGGCCCCTAATGTCCCAGGCCCTTTGGCAGCTGCCTCTGCTGCTACGGTGGTAGTTAGGCCACTGTCATGCACATTTGTACCTTTGTCCATATACCTGTTAGTCTGGTCCACATGAGATTCTCTTTGCACCAAGCTGGACATACACGACTTAGCTGCCATCATAATACCGCCACACACATGCACACTCAGCTTGACCAATTCAGCCGCTTGCTTTTGATGACTGACATCCACCATTGGGGGAGAGGTCTTCGTACACATTTTTGGGACTTATCCTGTATATTGATGACTTATTCGGACGTCATTCGCGGGGTCTGGCAATACCAGTCATGTTCCCTACCACAATAAGGACATCATGGCCCCGGGTTTCGGACAAGTCCCAGACCATAAAGTTGCTGCATTGATGGTCATATCCACTGGATCAGGACAAAAGATGTCACCACCAAGAGAAAATCTTTCAAATCCTGCAAAAATTTAAATTTTTTTTCTATTTGCAACATTGTTCCACTTGTAAATGTAACTTTGGTTTTGTTGGTGGGAAACCCCTTTCACCTTTTGCTTCCTCACCCCCGGCCTTGGCTTCGTTGATCACGGTCTGTGCACCCTCCAAATCACATCCGAGCAGATAACGACCCTGGTAAATGTGTTAATAGGAGCGCGGGATTACTGATTAGCGATTAACCCCTTCCACGCCACCTGCGTCTCAGTAAGGGTAAAATCTATAAGGTGACACTATGTCATCTGCAGTAAATCGGCTTCCTCCATTGATGGCGACTCCTCCATGACTTTCCCATGAGATGTCGGGACTTGCCAGACAAAAGGCCGGTTTAAACATTTATGGGCCGCACACAATGGCGCAGATAGTTACTGATCTACGCCTTCCTGCAAAGAGCCGAAACATAAAACTCTGCCAAGTATAACCGCTTCCATCCTACAGGTGCTCCGGGGGCTTTGCTTAATGCTAGAATGGATCCCTCAGTCAGTGGAAGTATTAAATGCAATAATTAGGGGTTGTGCCTGAGTCCCGGGCTATAGAAAGGGCCCTGCTGGCCGCCCATTGTTACCTGGAGGGGGTGGGAGGACCGGGGGGGACTGAACGTGACAAGCAAGGCGCGCTGTGTTTGTGTGGGCAGGAAGTGCAGGAACCTGGTAAACAATTATCAGAGGGAAGAAGGAACATTAAGGATTTGTCATGGGAGACTCCGGAGGATAGGAAATGTATCAGCCTGACAAGGCGTCGCGTCCGCGCAGCGCTGACTCCGGGGAATGTCAGGCTTGTTTGGGTTCTACAATGGGGAGCCTGGTGTTTGTGACACCCCATCCAGTAAAATACTCTGCATTAAGGGAATTCAGAGAACTTCTCATCATATACCACAAGCTGATATAGGGCCTTCCTATATGGGACCCTAAAGTTGAGATTCATTCTTGGCACCTGGTTTTCTATGACCTTACCTTAAAGGGATCAGAATAGTGATTGCCTATAGCTATTACAGGTCATCCTCAGACTGGTGGGGGTCTGCCGATCAGCTGTCCGTAGCCTCTCTATTTTTTACATCAGTCCGTCTATACTGTGCAGGATATTCTGCTATTGAAATAGATGTGTGAGCTGTAATACCACTCACAGCCACTATCACAGGTTATGGCGCTGTGCCTGGAAAGCAGTGTGGGGGTCGGGGTGCTCCAAATGCTGCATTGGGGGCGGGGGGTGTTTGGGCCTCATTGATATGCCATTGGCAGTCTTATCTTCCTATCTTACAAACAGACCATCAATATTCTGATCCTGGGTAACCCTTAAAGTTTGGCCTTCACATACTGTAGTTAGCAGCTGATTTTAGAAGCTCCCAAGACCCCAGATGTTACCTCAGATGGACCTGGAGGCCCAATAAACTCTCACATTACACCCTTAGGTTACTAGTCCATGATATTTCCACAAAGTAAGTATGGTGGTCCTTTACTGCATCGAATGTGACACATGCTCTACATGGGAGACCATATTCTGGGGACCTCAATGAGGGGACATTATAGTGTGGGGACTACAATGAGGGGACACCATAGTGTGGGGACTACAATGAGGGGACACCATAGTGTGGGGACTACAATGAGGGGACACCATAGTGTGGGGACTACAATGAGGGGACACCATAGTGTGGGGATTACAATGAGGGGACACCATAGTGTGGGGACTACAATGAGGGGACACCATAGTGTGGGGGCCTCAATGAAGGGACATTATAGTGTGGGGACTACAATGAGGGGACATCATAGTGTGGGGACTACAATGAGGGGACACCATAGTGTGGGGATTACAATGAGGGGACACCATAGTGTGGGGACTACAATGAGGGGACACCATAGTGTGGGGACTACAATGCGGGGACATCATAGTGTGGGGACTACAATGAGGGGACACCATAGTGTGGGGACTACAATGAGGGGACACCATAGTGTGGGGGCCTCAATGAGGGGACATTATAGTGTGGGGACTACAATGAGGGGACACCATAGTGTGTGGACTACAATGCGGGGACATCATAGTGTGGGGACTACAATGAGGGGACACCATAGTGTGGGGACTACAATGAGGGGACACCATAGTGTGGGGACTACAATGCGGGGACATCATAGTGTGGGGACTACAATGAGGGGACACCATAGTGTGGGGACTACAATGAGGGGACACCATAGTGTGGGGACTACAATGAGGGGACATTATAGTGTGGGGACTACAATGAGGGGACACCATAGTGTGGGGACTACAATGAGGGGACATTATAGTGTGGGGACTACAATGAGGGGACACCATGGTGTGGGGACTACAATGAGGGGACATTATAGTGTGGGGGCCTCAATGAGGGGACACCATAGTGTGGGGACTACAATGAGGGGACACCATAGTGTGGGGGCCTCAATGAGGGGACATTATAGTGTGGGGACTACAATGAGGGGACACCATAGTGTGGGGGCCTCAATGAGGGGACATTATAGTGTGGGGACTACAATGAGGGGACACCATAGTGTGGGGGCCTCAATGAGGGGACACCATAGTGTGGGGACTACAATGAGGGGACACCATAGTGTGGGGGCCTCAATGAGGGGACATTATAGTGTGGGGACTACAATGAGGGGACACCATAGTGTGGGGGCCTCAATGAGGGGACACCATAGTGTGGGGACTACAATGAGGGGACACCATAGTGTGGGGGCCTCAATGAGGGGACATTATAGTGTGGGGACTACAATGAGGGGACATTATAGTCTGGGGACCACAATGAGGGGACATTATAGTGTGGGGGTCTCACTAAGGGGATATTATTCTATAGGAGCCACAATATGGGAACATTTTGGAGTGTGGAAGCCACAAGCTGTCCAGATCCCTTGTCAAGGCCACTAAAGACGCATTATATTGTGTGGGGCTAAAAAGGGACATTGTTAGAAATCTGCAGAGCCAAAGAGTCACCGTCGGGGTAGGAGGCAGAGCTTAAGAGGATATCCCATCTAATATAATTCCATAGGCTACATTTGATATTTTCTTACATTTTGTTGCGTTTTCTTCTCCTTCCCTATTGACTCTTCTATACATTGCCATGACCTTGTATATACTACACATGGCCAGAATTGGGTCATCCGTTGCCCTCCGTCTCCCTATATGCCCCAGACCAACTTGATCTTTTGGATTTGTTATCTAGAGTCCAGGTAGCATTCACTGATCCATTCTCTCCGGATAAAGAAGCAGAACACGGCGCCCTTCATGAAATATGTATTGCGCAGGTTGCGTTGAACGGCAGATGCACAATTTAGCGTTGACGTATGAATTTTTCATAAGCCTTTAGCTTTAACTCTTCCACTGTTCTGTACGTTGCCTCCCTTCCTATATAAAACGCGGTGGGTATTGTGGCGTTCGCTTCATCATCGTTGTGGAAACTTTCCTTGGACAAGTGAGGCCCCCGGAGAACAAAGAGCCGCGACAGCGATTGAACCATCGATGACAGAACCGTTGAGTGGAAACTCGCTCTGCAAACACGTCGCCTTGAATTGAGGCGTTTCATGTGTCCACCGGGGTCTGCCTCAACATAGGACTTGATTCAGTAGCCCCTACAATTCGGGAGCCCCTCCACCAACACCTGTCCAAATCTGATAAGATGGATGAGCAGTCTGGCTTCAGACGTGTGTGTGTATGCGCCCCCTGATCAAAGCCGAAAAGCACAAGAGAGTCTCTTTTACAAAGTCGATGATCTCCCCGCCACTTTGAGAACACAAGTGAGCTATGAGCTCAGGCATCTTACAGAGCCGGGCTTCACGGGGGCCTCTTGTCTGGGACATCTGCGGGACTTTGACGTAACCATGAATGAGTCATCTCATAATCCCGCGCCGAGCGAGCAGGTCGAGGGAACACCTGTTACATTTAGGTGAAAGTCACTATTAATAAAGGTAGAGTTCCAAATTGGGCTTAGAAAAACAGTCACCTGAAGTGGAGATTTGTAAGAGTGTTTATAGGTAAAAGGAACGACGTCACGTCAGAAGAAAGATAAAATAAATAAGGAGACGTCAATTACCAGAAGATTAAACCAGACGGCAGGAGAGAGTATTGTATAATCAACCTAGAAGGTAAAACTCAGGGATCTAAGAGCCCAAAGTGTAAGGAACACCCGAATGTCGTGTCTGATTATCATACAGCGAGTACAAGGCCACCAACAAGGCCACAGCGTTCCGGCAGCATCATGTTATAGTATAGAGCGGTGATGGCGAAACCTTCAGTGACCGAGCGCCAAAACTGCAACCCAAAACCCACCACATTTACACGGCAATATAAACTTAATACTGTGCGGATATACAATTGCGAACACAACGGACCACAAATTACAGTCATGTGAGTGGGGCTTTACAGAGCGTTCAATAATACAAACAACTTTGTACTGAAATGTAACGCGATCTGCATTATGTACTTTGAACAATTAATTTTTATTTACATCGCACGGATCTGTTTTACAGTGACCATGTAATATTCTTATATCCTATACTAATATACTAATATCACACCTGCTATAAAACAGTACAAGAATATAACTACTATAATACCGCCCCCTATGTACAAGAATATAACTACTATAATACTACCTCCTATGTACAAGAATATAACTACTATAATACTACTCCTATGTACAAGAATATAACTACTATAATACTACTCCTATGTACAAGAATATAACTACTATAATACCGCCCCCTATGTACAAGAATATAACTACTATAATACTACCTCCTATGTACAAGAATATAACTACTATAATACTACTCCTATGTACAAGAATATAACTACTATAATACTACTCCTATGTACAAGAATATAACTACTATAATACTACTCCTATGTACAAGAATAAAACTACTATAATACTACTCCTATGTACAAGAATATAACTACTATAATACTACTCCTATGTACAAGAATATAACTACTATAATACTGCTCCTATGTACAAGAATATAACTACTATAATACTACTCCTATGTACAAGAATATAACTACTATAATACTACCTCCTATGTACAAGAATATAACTACTATAACACTACTCCTATGTACAAGAATATATCTGCTATAATACTACTCCTATGTACAAGAATATAACTACTATAATACTACCTCCCATGTACAAGAATATAACTACTATAATACTACTCCAATGTACAAGAATATAACTACTATAATACTACTCCTATATACAAGAATATAACTACTATAATACTGCTCCTATATACAAGAATATAACTACTATAATACTACCTCCTATGTACAAGTATATAACTACTATAATACTACTCCTATGTACAGGGATATAACTACTATAATACTACTCCTATGTACAAGAATATAACTACTATAATACTACCTCCTATGTACAAGAATATAACTACTATAATACTACCTCCTATGTACAAGTATATAACTACTATAATACTACTCCTATGTACAGGGATATAACTACTATAATACTACTCCTATGTACAAGAATATAACTACTATAATACTACCTCCTATGTACAAGTATATAACTACTATAATACTACCTCCTATGTACAAGAATATAATTACTATAATACTACTCCTATGTACAAGAATATAATTACTATAATACTACTCCTATGTACAAGAATATAACTACTATAATACTGCTCCTATGTACAAGAATATAACTACTATAATACTACTCCTATGTACAAGAATATAACTACTATAATACTACTCCTATGTACAAGAATATAACTACTATAATACTACTCCTATGTACAAGAATATAACTACTATAATACTGCTCCTATGTACAAGAATATAACTACTATAATACTACTCCTATGTACAAGAATATAACTACTATAATACTACTCCTATGTACAAGAATATAACTACTATAATACTACTCCTATGTACAAGAATATAACTACTATAATACTACTCCTATGTACAAGAATATAACTACTATAATACTACTCCTATGTACAAGAATATAACTACTATAATACTGCTCCTATGTACAAGAATATAACTACTATAATACTACTCCTATGTACAAGAATATAACTACTATAATACTACTCCTATGTACAAGAATATAACTACTATAATACTACTCCTATGTACAAGAATATAACTACTATAATACTACTCCTATGTACAAGAATATAACGACTATAATACTGCTCCTATGTACAAGAATATAACGACTATAATACTACCTCCTATGTACAAGAATACAACTTCTATAATACTACCTCCTATGTATAAGAATATAACTACAATAATACTGCTCCTATGTACAAGACTATAACTACTATAATACTGCTCCTATGTACAAGAATATAACTACTATAATACTGCCCCCTATGTACAAGAATATAACTACTATAATACTACTCCTATGTACAAGAATATAACTACTATAATACTGCTCCTATGTACAAGAATATAACTACTATAATACTACTCCTATGTACAAGAATATAACCACTATAATACTACTCCTATGTACAAGAATATAACTACTATAATACTACCTCCTATGTACAAGAATATAACTACTATAATACTGCTCCTACGTACAAGAATATAACTACTATAATACTACCTCCTATGTACAAGAATATAACTACTATAATACTGCTCCTACGTACAAGAATATAACTACTATAATACTACCTCCTATGTACAAGAATATAACTACTATAATACTACTCCTATATACAAGAATATAACTACTATAATACTACTCCTATGTACAAGAATATAACTACTATAATACTACCTCCTATGTACAAGAATATAACTACTATAATACTACCTCCTATGTATAAGAATATAACTACTATAATACTACTCCTATATACAAGAATATTACTACTATAATACTACTCCTATGTACAAGAATATAACTACTATAATACTACCTCCTATGTACAAGAATATAACTACTATAATACTGCTCCTATGTACAAGAATATAATTACTATAATACTACTCCTATGTACAAGAATATAACTACTATAATACTACTCCTATGTACAAGAATATAACTACTATAATACTACTCCTATGTACAAGAATATAACTACTATAATACTGCTCCTATGTACAAGAATATAACTACTATAATACTACTCCTATGTACAAGAATATAACTACTATAATACTACCTCCTATGTACAAGAATATAACTACTATAATACTACTCCTATGTACAAGAATATAACTACTATAATACTACTTCTATATACAAGAATATAACTACTATAATACTACTCCTATGTACAAGAATATAACTACTATAATACTACTCCTATGTACAAGAATATAACTACTATAATACTGCTCCTATGTACAAGAATATAACGACTATAATACTGCTCCTATGTACAAGAATATAACGACTATAATACTACCTCCTATGTACAAGAATACAACTTCTATAATACTACCTCCTATGTACAAGAATATAACTACTATAATACTACTCCTATGTACAAGAATATAACTACTATAATACTACTCCTATGTACAAGAATATAACTACTATAATACTACTCCTATGTACAAGAATATAACTACTATAATACTGCTCCTACGTACAAGAATATAACGACTATAATACTACTCCTATGTACAAGAATATAACTACTATAATACTGCTCCTATGTACAAGAATACAACTACTATAATACTACTCCTATGTACAAGAATATAACGACTATAATACTACTCCTATGTACAAGAATATAACTACTATAATACTACTCCTATGTACAAGAATATAACCACTATAATACTACTCCTATGTACAAGAATATAACTACTATAATACTACCTCCTATGTACAAGAATATAACTACTATAATACTGCTCCTACGTACAAGAATATAACGACTATAATACTACTCCTATGTACAAGAATATAACTACTATAATACTGCTCCTATGTACAAGAATATAACTACTATAATACTACTCCTATGTACAAGAATATAACCACTATAATACTACTCCTATGTACAAGAATATAACTACTATAATACTACCTCCTATGTACAAGAATATAACTACTATAATACTGCTCCTACGTACAAGAATATAACTACTATAATACTACCTCCTATGTACAAGAATATAACTACTATAATACTGCTCCTAAGTACAAGAATATAACTACTATAATACTACCTCCTATGTACAAGAATATAACTACTATAATACTACTCCTATATACAAGAATATAACTACTATAATACTACTCCTATGTACAAGAATATAACTACTATAATAAAACCTCCTATGTACAAGAATATAACTACTATAATACTACCTCCTATGTATAAGAATATAACTACTATAATACTACTCCTATATACAAGAATATTACTACTATAATACTACTCCTATGTACAAGAATATAACTACTATAATACTACCTCCTATGTACAAGAATATAACTACTATAATACTGCTCCTATGTACAAGAATATAATTACTGTAATACTACTCCTATGTACAAGAATATAACTACTATAATACTACTCCTATGTACAAGAATATAACTACTATAATACTACTCCTATGTACAAGAATATAACTACTATAATACTGCTCCTATGTACAAGAATATAACTACTATAATACTACTCCTATGTACAAGAATATAACTACTATAATACTACCTCCTATGTACAAGAATATAACTACTATAATACTACTCCTATGTACAAGAATATAACTACTATAATACTACTTCTATATACAAGAATATAACTACTATAATACTACTCCTATGTACAAGAATATAACTACTATAATACTACTCCTATGTACAAGAATATAACTACTATAATACTGCTCCTATGTACAAGAATATAACGACTATAATACTGCTCCTATGTACAAGAATATAACGACTATAATACTACCTCCTATGTACAAGAATACAACTTCTATAATACTACTCCAATGTACAAGAATATAACTACTATAATACTACT
The DNA here is from genome assembly GCF_031893055.1 of Leptodactylus fuscus. NCBI lineage: Eukaryota > Metazoa > Chordata > Amphibia > Anura > Leptodactylidae > Leptodactylus > Leptodactylus fuscus. The sequence goes on from NW_027440404.1 coordinate 104,419, forward strand.
CCTATGTACAAGAATATAACTACTATAATACTACTCCTATGTACAAGAATATAACTACTATAATACTACTCCTATGTACAAGAATAAAACCACTATAATACTACTCCTATGTACAAGAATATAACTACTATAATACTACCTCCTATGTACAAGAATATAACTACTATAATACTGCTCCTACGTACAAGAATATAACTACTATAATACTACTCCTATGTACAAGAATATAACTACTATAATACTACTCCTATGTACAAGAATATAACTACTATAATACTACTCCTATGTACAAGAATATAACTACTATAATACTACTTCTATGTACAAGAATAAAACCACTATAATACTACTCCTATGTACAAGAATATAACTACTATAATACTACCTCCTATGTACAAGAATATAACTACTATAATACTGCTCCTACGTACAAGAATATAACTACTATAATACTACTCCTATGTACAAGAATATAACTACTATAATACTACTCCTATGTACAAGAATAAAACCACTATAATACTACTCCTATGTACAAGAATATAACTACTATAATACTACCTCCTATGTACAAGAATATAACCACTATAATACTACTCCTATGTACAAGAATATAACTACTATAATACTACCTCCTATGTACAAGAATATAACTACTATAATACTGCTCCTACGTACAAGAATATAACGACTATAATACTACTCCTATGTACAAGAATATAACTACTATAATACTGCTCCTATGTACAAGAATACAACTTCTATAATACTACCTCCTATGTACAAGAATATAACTACTATAATACTACTCCTATGTACAAGAATATAACTACTATAATACTACTCCTATGTACAAGAATATAACTACTATAATACTACTTCTATGTACAAGAATATAACCACTATAATACTACTCCTATGTACAAGAATATAACTACTATAATACTACCTCCTATGTACAAGAATATAACTACTATAATACTGCTCCTACGTACAAGAATATAGCTACTATAATACTACCTCCTATGTACAAGAATATAACTACTATAATACTGCTCCTACGTACAAGAATATAACTACTATAATACTACCTCCTATGTACAAGAATATAACTACTATAATACTACTCCTATATACAAGAATATAACTACTATAATACTACTCCTATGTACAAGAATATAACTACTATAATACTACCTCCTATGTACAAGAATATAACTACTATAATACTACCTCCTATGTATAAGAATATAACTACTATAATACTACTCCTATATACAAGAATATTACTACTATAATACTACTCCTATGTACAAGAATATAACTACTATAATACTACCTCCTATGTACAAGAATATAACTACTATAATACTACCTACTATGTACAAGAATATAACTAATATAATACTACCTACTATGTACAAGAATATAACTACTATAATTCTACCTCCTATGTACAAGAATATAACTACTATAATACTGCTCCTATGTACAAGAATATAACTACTATAATACTACTCATATGTACAAGAATATAGCTACTATAATACTGCCTCCTATGTACAAGACTATAACTACTATAATACTACTCCTATGTACAAGAATATAACTACTATAATACTATTCCTATGTACAAGAATATAACTACTATAATGCTACCTCCTATGTACAAGAATATAACTACTATAATACTACTCCTATGTACAAGAATATAACTACTATAATACTACTCCTATGTACAAGAATATAACTACTATAATACTATTCCTATGTACAAGAATATAACTACTATAATACTACTCCTATGTACAAGAATATAACTACTATAATACTGCCTCCTATGTACAAGAATATAACTACTATAATACTACTCCTATGTACAAGAATATAACTACTATAATACTACTCCTATGTACAAGAATATAACTACTATAATACTATTCCTATGTACAAGAATATAACTACTATAATACTACTCCTATGTACAAGAATATAACTACTATAATACTGCCTCCTATGTACAAGAATATAACTACTATAATACTACTCCTATGTACAAGAATATAACTACTATAATACTACTCCTATGTACAAGAATATAACTACTATAATACTACTCCTATGTACAAGAATATAACTACTATAATACTACCTCCTATGTACAAGAATATAACTACTATAATACTACTCCTATGTACAAGAATATAACTACTATAATACTGCTCCTATGTACAAGAATATAACTACTATCATACTACTACTATGTACAAGAATATAACTACTATAATACTACTCCTATGTACAAGAATATAACTACTATAATACTACCTCCCATGTACAAGAATATAACTACTATAATACTACTCCAATGTACAAGAATATAACTACTATAATACTACTCCTATGTACAAGAATATAACTACTATAATACTACCTCCTATGTACAAGAATACAACTTCTATAATACTACCTCCTATGTACAAGAATATAACTACTATAATACTACTCCAATGTACAAGAATATAACTACTATAATACTACTCCTATGTACAAGAATATAACTACTATAATACTACCTCCTATGTACAAGAATACAACTTCTATAATACTACCTCCTATGTACAAGAATATAACTACTATAATACGGCTCCTATGTACAAGAATATAACTACTATAATTCTACCTCCTATGTACAAGAATATAACTACTATAATTCTACCTCCTATGTACAAGAATATAACTACTATAATACTGCTCCTATGTACAAGAATATAACTACTATAATACTACTCATATGTACAAGAATATAGCTACTATAATACTGCCTCCTATGTACAAGAATATAACTACTATAATACTACTCCTATGTACAAGAATATAACTACTATAATACTATTCCTATGTACAAGAATATAACTACTATAATACTGCCTCCTATGTACAAGAATATAACTACTATAATACTACTCCTATGTACAAGAATATAACTACTATAATACTGCCTCCTATGTACAAGAATATAACTACTATAATAAGACTCCTATGTACAAGAATATAACTACTATAATACTATTCCTATGTACAAGAATATAACTACTATAATACTATTCCTATGTACAAGAATATAACTACTATAATACTGCCTCCTATGTACAAGAATATAACTACTATAATACTACCTCCTATGTACAAGAATATAACTATTATAATACTACTCCTATGTACAAGAATATAACTACTATAATACTACTCCTATGTACAAGAATATAACTACTATAATACTACTCCTATGTACAAGAATATAAACTACTATAATACTACTCCTATGTACAAGAATATAATTACTATAATACTACCTCCTATGTACAAGAATATAACTACTATAATACTACTCCTATGTACAAGAATATAACTACTATAATACTGCTGCTATGTACAAGAATATAACTACTATAATACTACTCCTATGTACAAGAATATAACTACTATCATACTAAATCCGATGTACAAGAATATAACTACTATAATACTGCCTCCTATGTACAAAAATATAACTACTTTAATACTACTCCTATGTACAAGAATATAACTACTATAATACTGCTGCTATGTACAAGAATATAACTACTATAATACTACTCCTATGTACAAGAATATAACTACTATAATACTACTCCTATGTACAAGAATATAACTACTATAATACTACCTCCTTTGTACAAGAATATAACTACTATAATACTACTCCTATGTACAAGAATATAACTACTATAATACTACTCCTATGTACAAGAATATAACTACTATAATACTACTCCTATGTACAAGAATATAACTACTATAATACTACTCCTATGTACAAGAATATAACTACTATAATACTACTCCTATGTACAAGAATATAACTACTATAATACTACTCCTATGTACAAGAATATAACTACTATAATACTACTCCTATGTACAAGAATATAACCACTATAATACTACTCCTATGTACAAGAATATAACTACTATAATACTGCTCCTATGTACAAGAATATAACTACTATAATACTACCTCCTATGTACCAGAATATAACTACTATAATACTGCTCCTACGTACAAGAATATAACTACTATAATACTACCTCCTATGTACAGGAATATAACTACTATAATACTACTCCTATATACAAGAATATAACTACTATAATACTACTCCTATGTACAAGAATATAACTACTATAATACTACCTCCTATATACAAGAATATTACTACTATAATACTACTCCTATGTACAAGAATATAACTACTATAATACTACCTCCTATGTACAAGAATATAACTACTATAATACTACCTCCTATATACAAGAATATAACTACTATAATACTACCTTCTATGTACAAGAATATAACTAATATAATACTACCTACTATGTACAAGAATATAACTACTATAATTCTACCTCCTATGTACAAGAATATAACTACTATAATACTGCTCCTATGTACAAGAATATAACTACTATAATACTACTCATATGTACAAGAATATAGCTACTATAATACTGCCTCCTATGTACAAGAATATAACTACTATAATACTACTCCTATGTACAAGAATATAACTACTATAATACTATTCCTATGTACAAGAATATAACTACTATAATACTACTCATATGTACAAGAATATAGCTACTATAATACTGCCTCCTATGTACAAGAATATAACTACTATAATACTACTCCTATGTACAAGAATATAACTACTATAATACTATTCCTATGTACAAGAATTTAACTACTATAATACTACCTCCTATATACAAGAATATTACTACTATAATACTACTCCTATGTACAAGAATATAACTACTATAATACTACCTCCTATGTACAAGAATATAACTACTATAATACTACCTCCTATATACAAGAATATAACTACTATAATACTACCTTCTATGTACAAGAATATAACTAATATAATACTGCTCCTATGTACAAGAATATAACTACTATAATACTGCCTCCTATGTACAAGAATATAACTATTATAATACTACTCCTATGTACAAGAATATAACTACTATAATACTGCCTCCTATGTACAAGAATATAACTACTATAATACTACTCCTATGTACAAGAATATAACTACTATAATACTACCTCCTATGTACAAGAATATAACTACTATAATACTACCTCCTATGTACAAGAATATAACTACTATAATACTACTCCTATGTACAAGAATATAACTACTATAATACTACTCCTATGTACAAGAATATAACTACTATAATACTACTCCTATGTACAAGAATATAACTACTATAATACTACCTCCTATGTACAAGAATATAACTACTATAATACTGCCTCCTATGTACAAGAATATATCTACTATAATACTACTCCTATGTACAAGAATATAACTACTATAATACTACCTCCCATGTACAAGAATATAACTACTATAATACTACTCCAATGTACAAGAATATAACTACTATAATACTACTCCTATGTACAAGAATATAACTACTATAATACTACCTCCTATGTACAAGAATGTAACTACTATAATACTGCTCCTATGTACAAGAATATAACTACTATAATACTGCTCCTATGTACAAGAATATAACTACTATAATACTATTCCTATGTACAAGAATATAACTACTATAATACTACTCATATGTACAAGAATATAACTACTATAATACTACTCCTATGTACAAGAATATAACTACTATAATACTGTTCCTATGTACAAGAATATAACTACTATAATGCTACCTCCTATGTACAAGAATATAACTACTATAATACTGCCTCCTATGTACAAGTATATAACTACTATAATACTACTCCTATGTACAAGAATATAACTACTATAATACTGCCTCCTATGTACAAGAATATAACTACTATAATACTACTCCTATGTACAAGAATATAACTACTATAATACTATTCCTATGTACAAGAATATAACTACTATAATACTATTCCTATGTACAAGAATATAACTACTATAATACTGCCTCCTATGTACAAGAATATAACTACTATAATACTACCTCCTATGTACAAGAATATAACTACTATAATAATACTCATATGTACAAGAATATAACTACTATAATACTAC